>NC_045427.1:0-274940 GCF_902635505.1 Sarcophilus harrisii | reverse complement strand
AATATAAATAAGGACAGCAGTGACATCTAGTGGCCAAATATAAAAATTGAGGAAATGCAGAATCAGAAATGCAAAACAAGGTATTAGCTCACTATCTCCCAGGGATGAATGAAAGACATGCTCAAGATCAATTCAAGATAATCTTGGTCAAGAATGCAGGAACAGGATGAATGTGGTGTTCTCTTTTTCTAATATATGATGGTTCTCGGGGAGCAGATTTCTTGGGGGGGCTTCTGGAAGCAGCCTGGATTTCGGTTCAAAGTAATAATCACTTCAAATGCATCCAGGGATTTAAGTACAGTCTTTTATTGTCTCTTCCAAAATACCCCAGTTAGCTTTCTTTAAAGGCCTATCTCCCTCCTTGATTCCCAGAGCTCTTGCAGCTTGTCTTCCAGCTTCTGCCTCTAACTGAACTCCGACTCCTGGCAATCTTCCAAACTGACTGACTGATTCCATGACTCAGCTTCTTTTTATGCTCTTTTAGGGGTATAAACTCAAAGGTTGACTCCTCCTCCAAGAGTGGGATTGTGGGAGGTGTAAACTCATGAATCTCATACTGAATACTGAAATTTCCCAACCTGTAAACTCTCAAAGGTGTGAGCTCTAATGTGTGAATTCTCCCAAAGGTATAAATCCTAAGCACACAAGCATTGTTTCCATCAACTCTAATGAGTTAACACTTTGTAAGGATTCTAACAGATGAAGGCATCAGGAACTATCCTATTTAGGACTGTTATGATAGATACATTGTTATGGCTAGTTACTGCTATTCATGATTCTGCATGATAACTGGACTGTTACCTCTACTTACTGCTATTTATGATTCTGCACGATAGATATATTGTTACCACTAGTTACGGTTATTCATGATTCCACTTGATAGGTACATTGTTACCACTAGTTACTGCTAGTCATGATTCCACAGAACAGGTACATTGTTATTACTAATTGCTGCTATTCATGATTCTGCATGACAGCTACACTGTTACCACCAGTTGGTGCTATTTATGATTCTGCACGATAAATTGTTACCGCTAGTTGCTGCTATTTACAACTCTGTTATTGTTACTGTTAGTCACTAGCTAAAGTTAATGTTAAACCAAAATGTCTATATATTAACCCTGGAATGTACATCTGGAGAGAGCTGGTGGTAATACAACACTAGATTATTTCTGGTTTTAATGGAACACTAGTTTAATTCTGGTATTAAAGTAACACTAGCTTAAAGAATATGGAAACTCTGGCCCTCAGATTAATAAATGCAACTGATAGAGAGATTTTCTGCCAGGCTCTTGCATATTAAATTCATAGCCACACTCTCACCATTTATTGGAACTGGATTCCAACAAGTTGAAAAATGGCTGAATAAGTCATGGTACATGAGTATTACTAAATATTATTGTTCTATAAGAAATGATCAGCTGGATGATTTCAGAGACTTACAGCAACTGATGCTAAGTGAAGCAAACAGAATGAGGAAATGTGTGGTACACAGCAACAAGATTATATGATGATCCATTCTGATGAACATGGCTTTTTTCAATACTGAAATGATTCAGGCCATTTCCGATAATCTTGTGGGGAGAGTCATCTGCACCCAGAAAGGGGACTATGAGGACTAAATATGGATTATAACACAGTTTTTTTCCACTTCTGTTATTTGCATTTTGTTTTTTTCATTTTTGTTTCTTTTTGATCTGATTTTTCTTGTGCCCCATGATATTTGTGAATTTATATGTGTGTATATATATATATATATATATATATATATATATATATATGTGTGTGTGTGTGTTATATATATATATATATATATATATATATATATATATATATATATGATTGTACATGTTTAACATATATTGGATTACTTGCTGTTTGGGGGATGGGAGGGAAAAGAGGAAAAAATTTGGAAGGCAAAGTTTTGCAAGGGTGAATGTTGAAAAGTATCTATGCATATGTTTTGAGAATAAAAGGCTTTATTTTTTAAAAAGAAACCAAATTTTAGCTGTACCACAAGATATTCCACTTTTAACCCCATAAGTGGCTTGTTGTCTGTATTGCATTTCTTTCTGTGGATAATATGTCAGGTAATCTATTGGGAAGAGACCTTCTGTGTAACTTTCATATTACTATTTCATGTCTACTAGATAAGACTCTAACCCTCCATGTTGGATAAACCAGCTCCTTTGTTTTCACTGTAATCTGATAGACTTGTTGTTTAACCTCATGAACAACTTCTGTTTTTCCTATGATTTTTCACAAAATGATCATAACAATAACTATTATTCCTTCTGATACCTCAAGTTCTTTGTGGGCCACTACCTGTACTGACGTGGGTCTTTGGAATCAGCAATCCCAATTACTCATTTTCAAAGGGAGGCCATCTCCATCCATGCCTTAGTATCTCCTGAGTAAGGAGGCTGGTGAAGGGTTTAGTCCTATCATTAATTCATTAATGTAACAAAGGATTGTGATTGCACATAAATCTCTCTGTCATACTCTTAACTGCATGTTAAGAAACTCATAGCAGATCCTGATGTAAAGCCTGTTTATATATCTATTCAAGATTTACATCTATTCAAGATATACTTAAGGTATATGTTAGCCCAGAAGTCCTGTGGAGCCTAACTCTGCCTCCACTGTCTCTTCTATTCCTCATGATGCTACTTGTTTTATAGGAATTGATTTCTGTGCTGTACTTTTCACCATTCCTATAAGCCCAGAGTCTAGATACCTGTTCCCATTTACTTGGAACAACAAACAAGAGCATGGATGTCTCAGTGCTGTGTTGCCCTGAGTAAGCAACGGTACAGGCTCAGGGCCCAGGGACAGAATCAAGACTCCTAGGTCCCTTGGTCCCACCTTTCATCCACATCCACATTCTAAATTAGGCAGGGCTCATGCTGGGGCAAAGCTCAGTTTAGCTTTCAGGGTCTTAAAAGACTTAGCCTGATCAGAGTCACATTCAAGGGTAAGTGTGTCCTTGAAGAGAATCATAGAAGGCCTTGTCAATAACGACAAAGTTAAGGATCCAGATTCTACAAACTCCAGCCACATCCAGGAAAATGCACAACTGTTTCTTAGAGGTAGACTCAGGGAGTCATGGCCCAAATACTTACCAGAATGACCTGCTATGTGGGCTAGGGACAGTCTGAGTTGAAATCAGACCAGAATCTTCCATTTGAATAGAGAATTTTTCAATTGAATGAGAAGTCTTAGACTAATCTTCAACTCAATAGAGAGCCTAATCAGTAGTGAGTGTTATCAATAGGGGTGTGCTGATCTTGTTCAGGTTAACAGAATGAAGCTACTTATCCTGATTCACTGGGACAGAGTCTTTTACAGAGGGAGCATGGGTTCAAGAAGATATTCTCCTTCAAGGAGTTTCTATTTCATCCCCCAAGTCAGAGAGAGAGAGTGTTTGGGAGCTCCCTCATCATAATGAAATAATATAATTAAATATAAAAATGAAAGCCATTATAAATAAAGGCATGTGCTGTTTTGCCCATGACAATATCATGCCTAGAGTGACCTCAGGTCCTCAGTAGAACAACAGATAATAGCATTTCACAAGGTGTAGTCTAGATTCTGATGAATATCTTTTTAGAATCATTTTCATGGTTTCATGAGATAAGACTTTATTCCAGATTCTCAAAAAACAAAATATATCTTTTCTTTAACTTTGTTCTCTTTTAAGTGATAATATATAATTTATTCTTCCAGAGAATTTAGGGTTAGGGTTAGGGTTAGGCTTAGAGTTATCTTCTCAAGAACTCTTTGCAGAATTTTCTTTAGAACATATCACTTATATCAGTTCATTTCCATCAGGTCTTCTGTGGAAAAAATTTGCCATCACCTTCTTGCTCTCTTCCACAGATCCATCTATTTCTCACATAAAACACAAACTTTCATCCTGGTTCCACAGGGAGCTTCATTCCACGATAAGACATTTTATTCCAACTCATCGTATTGTTGTGCCACAGTTGTCTTTTATTGTCCTGACTCAGTTTCCCTAAATTGTTCTGCTTCACTTTCCTTAACTGTTCTGCCTCAATCCCCTTAGTTACAAAACCCCCCTCCAGTTCATTAAGTCTGAGGTCTACTTGCTCTAAGGTTATAAATTGTCAATGTAGACACAAGATAAGGGGGAATGCAGACTTCCTGGCTCCTAATTCCTTGTGGCATCAAGAATTTATGGTCCTACCCCCATCCTGTCATTGTTCTTCTTTCTCCCAATTTACCAGAATGTCAGGTGTCTCCCACCATCCTGTCAGAACCAGATTGATAGTCCCTTCCCACTCTAATGTTCTGTGTATAAGTCACAGAACTCACATTCACCACTGGATATTTTGAGACAAGAGTCCTGTCCAGTCAATCAATTAAACTCTCCGATAAATAAAATACTAAAACTCTAATCTCTATCTTGCCTCAGTTTCTTCATCATTACAATATAAAATGATTTTTCTCAAAATTCAATCAGGCTCTTAATGACAACTAGAGTTGCCTCTAACACACCAGTACTCTGACCTTTGAGCAAATCACTTCTCTGAGCTTCAGTTTCACTATCAAAATTGAAAAACCTTGGACTCTGAAGTGTCTTTCAGCTCTACATCTCATGACTTTTGGTGCTTTAGGAATTGATGACATTCAATGACCAGGTTATGGACTTCACCCAGTGTGAAGATCGTGTATTTTTAAATCAGCAGGAGACAGGAATTCAGGTTAGGGGAAAATCGTCAGTCTTTATTCTCAGTGAAGAAAGATCGGAGGTGGAAAAGAATCAGCGATAGCAATGTATGCATCTGAGTCAAGAAGCTAGCTCGACCAGCAGCCACACAACCAGCAGCTCGAAGTCTCGAACCCAGGCCCAATCTCTACCAACTTCTTTTCCTGTCTCTCTCTCTGCCTCCACCCACCAAAATCGTCATTTCCTATACAACACATCAGGACTTGCACGGAGAGTGGGCATGGAGCATTATTTATGCAATCATGTATATTAATAGAGTATAGCCCAATTACTATTTAGCCTCATGTACTTGGGACCTCAGTGCATCAACTCAAGACTCAGCCCATTACATCTCCCGCTTTCTTTTATTTTAGAACACAGGTGGTCATGCCATCCCTGACTCCTCAGGGAGGTCAGAGCCCCCAAGGGGAGGTGATCACAGCCTCCCTGACTTCTCAGAAAAGGCGGTGAAAGCACTAAAAGGAGATGATCACACCTACCTGACATCTCAGGAAGGGAGATGAAAAGCACCAAAGGGAAATGGGGGTTGCTAGCGGGTTTCTGGGCTGAAGTCATATCCAACAGGCCTTCCAGCTGCCAGTATTGTGATTTGTTTCTACAACGAGGCCTTTTCTGCCTTGCTTCGAACAGTACATAGTGTCATAGATCGAACACCAGCCCATCTACTTCATGAAATTATCTTAGTAGATGACAATAGTGAATTTGATGATTTAAAAGGAGAACTAGATGATTATGTCCAAAAATATCTTCCTGGAAAAATTCAAGTGGTTAGGAATGAAAAAGGAGAGGGATTGATTTGAGGAAGAATGATTGGAGCAGCTCATGGTACAGGAGAAGTTCTTGTGTTACTAGACAGTCACTGTGAGGTGAACAAGATGTGGCTACAACCTTTGCTGGTTCCAATTCATGAAGACCATAGGACAGTGGTATGCCCTGTGATTGATATTATCAGTGCTGATACACTTATGTACAGCTCCTCTCCTATCGTATGTGGAGGATTCAACTGGGATCTACACTTTAAATGGGATCTTGTTCCCTTTTCTAAATTAGGAGGACCAGAAGGAGCTATTGCACCGATCAAGTCACCTGCAATGGCAGGCGGCTTATTTGCTATGAACAGACACTATTTCAATGAACTTGGACAATATGACAGTGGCATGGATATCTGGGGAGGTGAAAATTTAGAAATATCATTTAGGATCTGGATGTGTGGAGGCAAGCTCTTTATCATCCCTTGCTCTAGAGTAGGACACATTTTCCGGAAAAGGCGTCCGTATGGGTCTCCTGAAGGACAGGACACCATGACACACAACTCTTTAAGAATGGCACATGTTTGGTTGGATGAGTATAAGGAACAATATTTTTCTTTGAGACCTGAATTGAAGTTGAAAAGCTATGGAAACATCAGCGAACGTGTTGAATTGAGGAAAAAACTGGGCTGTAAATCATTTAAATGGTATTTGGATAATATCTACCCAGAGATGCAACTGTCTGGCCCCAATGCCAAACCACAACAACCTGTTTTTATTAACAGGGGACCCAAACGACCCAAAATTCTGCAACGTGGATGGCTCTATCACCTCCAAACCAATAAATGTTTGGCTGCTCAGGGTCACCCAAGTCAGAAAAGAGGACTTGTAGTTCTTAAGGTCTGTGATTACAGTGATCCAAATCAGGTCTGGATTTATAATGAAGAACATGAATTGATTTTAAATAATCTCCTTTGCTTGGATATGTCAAAAACTCGTTCATCAGATCCACCAAGACTCATGAAGTGCCATGGATCAGGAGGATCCCAACAGTGGATACTTGGGAAAAACAGTCGACTTTACCAGGTATCAGTTGGGCAGTGTCTGAAGTTGGTTGATCCACTGACTCGAAAAGGCTATGTTACTATGGCAATCTGTGATGGCTCCTCCCCACAGCAGTGGTATTTGGAGACCTAAGATCTTTAAAGACTCTGAAGTTCGAGGAAGTCATGATGTTCCTCACTCCTGGACTAAAGTGATGCTTTGGAGAGTTGACTGAGGAGACAAATCAAATTCCTTAGCTGTTATCCCTGATTGGCAGTGTCTGCCTCTAGCAGTTCCTCTAGAACTCCTTTCCTCCTTTTACTTTGAAGATTTCTGGGAGAGACTGTATCAAAGCCCCAGAGTTTCCCCTAAAATGCCTAGAGCAGATGAAGAAGTGCAATCCAGCAAGAGACATTAAATGGAAATTCCCCATTCACAAAGAGAAATTAGATTTTGATTTTTAAACTAAAGATTTTTTAAAAAAGGAAAAGCAAAGAAAAACCAAGCATTTCTTGCTTTCTTTATAAACTCAAGCCTCAGCCCATTACAACCCAGGAGTATTTGGGATTTGGTGACATAAATTCTCCTGAAAGTGCCTGAAGAGATTAGGTGATCCAAGATGAGCTTATTCCTTCAAGTCAGCAAACAGTGAAGTGCCTGCAACATGCCAGGCCCTGGACTAAGCACCAGGAGCAAAAGGAAGTACAAAGAACATACCCTGCTCTCATGGAGGTCACACACTGGTGGGACAGACAATACATCAACAATGAGGTAGAAAATCACTATGGGCTCCACTGTGGACTGGATACATTGGAACTAAATCTAGTGATTTAGTAAATCATTAATTAGAGAGGATAATAATGGTTTAAGGAGAGTAGAATGGGATGGGGAGGATAGTCAAAATCTAATAAAATGATGGCTAAAGAAGTGAGCAGTACTTATACAGTAGCACAGAGGAATTCTGATCCAATGACATTAAAATCTTATTCTTCCTTGTTCTTGTTCCTCGTCATATTGCTCTAATGCTGGATTTTAAGGGTAGTTTGCCTCAAGGTCTGGTCTCCTTATAAAGGGTCAAAGATCACAATTACAAAGGGAGAATTCAATACAATATTTATAGTTACAAATGGTAAATAGCACCCTGATTTTCCCAAGAACTTTTTACTTCCTAGTTTTCAGAGTATGGGATACCTTACTTTGGGTTAGTCTGGTGAGGAGTTTCAGCAGAGCAGTCTTTTTGCAGAAGGAGGTGAGTGTGGGAGGGAAGGAAGGGACAGAAATCTTGGGGAAAAGGAACTCTCAGAGATGAGCAGCCTAGAATGGGATTACCCAGGTGCAATTTGAGCACTGTGGAAGACTTGGGAGGACTAGGAGGAGTTTAAGGCAGAAGATCTTTGTGTGATGGGGGCAGGATTTACATAAAAAAGGCACTGGCAGGCTGAAGTACTGGCTCTGGGTGAGGAAAGGCTCAAGAATTCAGGGGCCAGACAGTGGTGGGACCAGCAAGAAACTCCCAGGTCGGCTGGATAGAAGCAGGAAATCTGAGTTGCGGTCACTCTGCCTTTCTGCTCCTCCCTTCCCTGCAGTAGAAATAGCTTTACCTTCCCTGAGAGTTCAGGTCTCTCCCCTTATTCTCTGGCAACTCAGCTCTCTCCTGTTTCCTCCAGAAGCTAAGATTTCTCCTTTTACCCCTAGAAGCTCAGATCTCTCTCCTTTTTTCCCTCAGAGATCAGATCTGTCTGCTTTTTACCTTAGGAGATCGGATCTCTCTCCTTTTCACCCCAGGAGCTCAGGTCTCTCCCCTTTTTTTTTTCCTTAGGAGCTCATGTCTCTCTCCGTTTTTCCCTTGGAGCTCAGGTCTCTCTCCTTTTTTTCCTTCAGAGGTCAGATGTCTGCTTTTTTCCCTGGGAGCTCAGATCTCTCTTTCCTTTTTTCCATGGGAGCTCATAATCTCTGTCCTCTTCCCCACCCCCTCACCAGAGTTCCAGTCCCTCCCCTTTTCCCCTGGAAGCTCCTTTCTCTTCCCTCCTTTCCCTTGGAGCTGAGATTACTCGGCACTCTGGCACCCAGACATGTGCTTGCAGCTCTCAGGTAGGTCTGAGCCAGCATCCCCGATATTTCCTGGCTTCCACTGGCTGCCCTTTCCTTTAGGTCTCCTCTTCTGACCTTTTAATACATGACCTCCAGGTCTACCAAGAGCACACCTTTCTACCATGCCTGTCTGCTGGATGAACTCCCCACCTCTAAAACTTTTCCAGATTCCCAGTCACTTCCCAAACTTGCCCAGATTTTCCTTTGGGTCACATTTCCCAGACTTCAGATTTTGTACATAAAAATCTAGGAGTCCTAATTTCAGCCTTCTGATCAGGACCCAGGACCCATCATCTCCCCACCCCATGTCTTAATTAGAGATTCAGCTGTCCTGCCTTAAGACACCGAGTCTAAGCTTACCAAAAGATCCTAGCAGACCTCCCCAGCTCCTAGGTAGAGCTCAGGCTATAATCCATCTGCTTTCCCAGGCTCAGCTGTCCATCAGGAGCAATTCTCTCATTCCATTGGCTCTGACCTCCATGTCATGATCTATATTGGTTTGTCTTGTCTCCCAGACCCCACCCTTGGTCCCCAGATCTCCTACTTCCCTGGACCCTCTTCTCTCTGAGCCCTCAGAGTTGAATCTCAGACTAGGTTTTGTGTCCCAGGCTCAGGCTTCCCCTGGTCATTTCCTAGGGCCTCCATTGCAGAGCCTTTCCCATCTCCACCTTCCCACTTTCCCTCCTTCCTAACCAAAGAAGGCAGTCTGTTATCTGGAAGGATAATGTGTGTGTTAGCTGGGGAAAGGGGACTTCAGGAGACAGAATACCAGGTATTGTGAAGAGGTCTGACTGAAGAGCCAGGGAGTCTAACTGGTCTTCTGCCATTTGGGATCCCATACCAACTTTTATCTCTGGGGTCTCTGTGGGAAGATGGGGAGAGGAAGGAGGAGAAGAGGAGTAAAAGATGGAGGGGAGCAGTCTTCCTCTTCAGACCACCTCCCTTTCCAATCCTGACCCTCCCTGCACTGTTCTATAGGATGCAATCTCTCCCCCAGGGGAATGGGCAGTGCCTTTGAAACTCCTGGGGGACCTCATATTCTACCAGGAATCCCTGGAGGCTTGCCTCCTGCTTAGAAAAAGAGTAGAAAAGCCTCTCTTCCTCTGGGATGCTTCTCCCTCTCCAGCTTCTTCGGTTGACCTGACCTGGCCCAAGCAGGGATTGGGTCAAAGAAAGACACCAAAAGTAGGGTGAAATTAAAACAGTTTTACTCTCAGGGCTCCGAACAGCAATCTCCATGCTATGAAATCAAAAACTGTTAGCCTGTAACTAAGATGAGGGAAGCTGGGATTTTCTATGCAGACATAAAAAAGGGAGGGACTCCTGGAGTTCCTGGCCTTTCTATTGGTTTTCAGAGAGGCTTAGAATTAAAGCCTCCCAAGGTTAGGTCTGACCTCTGTTGATAAGACCTTTGGCTGTTGTTACTTCTGTGGGTCCCTCAAGGGTGGGAGCAACAAGACCCTGAGATAAAGAACAGAGACTAAAGGGAAGATTTTGACAAAATGGAGTCACTCTGGTTGCTTTGCTACTTCCACAGAGAGCCAGGAGCCAGAAGGAATGGGCCCGAGGAGACTTGGACCTCTTCCTCAGGTGAGTGCAGTTCATCCACAGACCTGACCAACATCAGCAGTCACAGCCTTTTCTATAGACAGGGAGGATGGGCTGTGGAGCTGGCAGGGCCTGATGGATGGATCATTTTTTTACAAAAATAGGGGGAAACAGTAATAACAACCCTGTCCTGCCCAGCTGATTCCTTATGTGCCTGGCATCTTGGGCACTGAGATACACACACACTCTCCCTGTTGGTTTTACATTCCTCCTCATTACAAAGGACTGAGGAGCTCCTCTACTTACTTCTCCATTCCCCAGGGATCAGATCTGCTCTCTTTGGGCCTACCCAGAACTCCTCTCCACCCAAAGTCTCTTCTCCTCTTGGTCTCCTATGATCATGCTTCCCTGAAGCTCCTGAAGCACAATTTCTCACAGTTTTATCTAAATAATATACCTCCAGAGGTCAGCAACATGTCCTCATGAAGCCACAGTAACTGACTGATCAATGATCTTATGTGTGTGTGTATATGTATATATATATATATATATATATATATACACTCAGACGCACAAACACAAACACACATACATTTGTACCACCCAAGACCCATTGTCTCACTTTTCACCTGCTCCCCCTCCCCTGAGAACATAAATAAAAGCAAACCCATTCACTCAAAGTACAATCCCTCTGAACAATAAAAAGATCCACTTGCTGACATCCTAAAACCTATTTCTCCTTCTACACCAGAATCTGCCATCTTTAAGAAGCAGACAACAGTGTGATTTCTCATTGTTCCTCAGCAATCCTGAATGGTCATTGTGCTAAGCCGAGGTCACCATAGTGAGCCCTTACATTTATGGCTCTGACTTACCCATACCTTCCCCATCCATCACACACATATGTACATGTCACATGCCTGCAGTACACTTGTGTATGTACACAGCAACTCTGATCAATTCCTCAGATTCACTTTACCCCCAAAAAAAGAACAAACTGTATTCGTGAACATCCTTTGACTTTGTTTTACTCAGGACTGATCCCTCTCTTCATCTATCCTCCCTATGACTCCCTCCTATTTCTTCTTCACCCTTTTCACTGGGGAGTATGTTGAATTTCTCCATTCATTCTCCTATGTCATTTATTCTTCCTTCCTTTGACTAGATGACTGAGGTTCAGATGTCCCCACCCCCTTGTTTGTAGAGATGTCTACCTGCACACCCTCCTTGCCAGAAATAACAATAACAAAGCCCTCCTTTCTCTCCATCCTCTTCCCTACTTTCCCCTTAAGATCATCAAGACATGACAGAACCACTTCCAGTTTTATTCTACTTTGATTCCCTATGTGAGCCCAAATAGGGATGTTAGGCGACACATGTTATCTCACCATAATTGAATATAAATATTTTGTTTTTTTCATTTTGAGTCCCTGAGGCTAGTTCATTCTGGATTTTTTTTTTTTTGCATTTCTCTTTACTTATGTTTGACCTTCTAAAGTTTTTTTTCAATTATAGTCTTTTCCTTAGCTGTGCTTAGAAGGATTTTCATTAAAGGCCCTTTTCCCTGATAGCACTGTATTTTTTTTGCTTTATAATTTGCTCTTGGCCATAAGATCATGCCCTTTGCCTTCTGTCAGATCCCATTCCAAGTTCTCTGCTCTTTAATAAAGTTGCTGCCAAATTAGGTATGATCCTAATGGTGGTTCCTTGGGACTTGAGCTAGACAGGATTTTCTTTCTGGCAGCTTGCAGGATTTTTCTCATTGACTTGGCAGCTCTACATTTTGGTGATGATTTTCTGGGAGTTTTCATTCTGAGATCCCTTTCAGGAAGTTGATGTGATTTGAGGAAGATGCAGAAAGAAATCTGAGAATATTTCTCTTGGCCATCAGGAGCTCTATTCCTACAAAAGCATACAGATAAGTCATGGTAAAGGCTATTAGGGATAGCAAAAGAGGCTGCCCCTATCAGGAAGTTTTGGTCCTTTATCAGGCCTCTTGGACCTAGAAAATGAACAAGTATGTGGTCTTCTGTGACCTCTAAGATTGTTGCTTTAATGATTTTACCTGGGAATGGGATGTCCTTTTAATTCTGCAAGAATATGATAAGAACAGCTGAAAGCACATTTCTAGTGGTATATATAAGAGAAGAGATTATAGATAAAGTGAAGAAAGAAAATAGGCCCAAGGAGTGGGAAATAGGAAATGGAGTAGGGCTACCAAGGAAAGATTTTGGAAGAATCCATTAAAGGCATGTGCCCTTTGGCCCTAGGATGCAGTTCCATCATGCTTTGTGTAATAACTCATTCCTCAGCTTTATTTCCACTGATCCTAAATTCAATCAATCTCTTAATGACCACAAGTTTAAGGGTTGACTCTGACACTCATAAAGATTATTTGGGAAAATCCTGTCTCTGTTTCAGTTTGCTCCTGTATATATAAGAGGATTTCACTCTTTTAATTCTAAAAGGTTTTCAGCTGTTTATCTTATGATTTTTGATGGTTTAGGAGGTGGTGACTTTCAAGGATGTTGCTGTGAACTTCACCAAGGAAGAGTGGGGTCTCTTGGACCCCTCTCAGAAGGAGTTGTACAAAGAAGTCATGGTGGAGAATGCCCGGAACCTGCTCTCCCTGGGTAAGAAGTCTATAATCAAAGGGCATACCTTCATTCCCCAGGGTGCAGGATTTCGGGGTGGGGAAAGAGAAGGCAAAGGGATTGTCTTTGCGTTATATGATAGGATCTGGGGATGTCCTTTTTTGGTCCTGAAACTCTCTCTTGCCAATTACCAGATCAAAGATTAAATCAGTGTGGAAGCATCTCCAACACAGAAATTATCTTAGAGGTAAAACTCTACCTGGAAATGAATTTTATCTGCCAAAGATCTGAAAATTGCTCAGGCATCTTTTCCTTTCAAATTATTTATTTTCAGGATTTTTTTTCAAATAATTTTGCAATATTCTTCTTTTCAATAAGCATCAATTTGTAGCCCAAACCACATAGTTGTCCCTTGTATAGGAATTTTCTCCTTTACCTTCTTTTGTGTTGCCATCAAACTGCAGCAAAAGTGGTGGAAAAGGAATGGAAGGCAATAGGCAATTATTTCTACCTGCTATTTGTCAGTTGCTGTGCCATGGGTTTCCTTTACAATACAATAACAATATTATTTAAGAACAACTTCCAGAAACTAAGTTATTTTGATTATCCTAAGTAGCTAAATTCATGAAAAAAAAAATCAAGATGCTATTTGCATTCAGAGAAAAAACACTGATAAACAGACATACATACAGCAGAATTTCAAAAATGTATATATGTGTACATTATCGACATATATATGCATGCGTGCATGTGTTTATTATTAATCTATGTATGTGTGTATATATATATATATATTTCTATATAAGAGCTTCCATCTCTAAGGTGGGGCCAGGCAAAGTGAAGAGAAAAAATTTACTTGATCATTTTGTAGTGTATTTGAAGGGAATAGCAAATTGTGCATTGTAGATTGACAGTTTCATGTGCAATTACCATTTTTATTTTACTGTGATATGGAAATGCTTGTTTATAATTAAAAATAAAATCAAATATTGTGTCACTTTATTCCCATCTTACCTTTCCAAGTTAGGCTGATATTTTTATCCCCATTTGAGAGTTGAGGAAACTGAGGCAAACAGTGTTTAACTGACTTGCCAGAGGTAGACAGTTAGTAATTGTCCAAGGCTTAATTCAAACTCAGGTACACATGACTCTATGCCCAGGACTCTCCACTGTACTACTGATTCCCTTTTAACTTCTAGATAGTGGAAACTATGGAATGAGTCTATCTTTCTGTAAAAAAGGTGTGCCAAGTCCAAGGTCCCTAATGATCAGGCCCGAGGCTGCCCCAGGCCAATAGCTTTTTTACCCAGGTTTGGGATCAGAAGTTTCTGCCAGAAAGAAGCCTCACAATATAGGAGGTGGAAGGAAGGACCTTTGCCTCTCTCTCAGAAGAAGTTGTACAAATACTGGGGCACATTCTATTTTAGATTACTTGCTTTACAATCACTAGTGTGTGAGTATAGACATATATGTCTCAACAAAAAGGGGCTGGATTTCAACATGGAGCAACTCTGGATCCTCACCCTTTCCCTAAAGAGAACTAAAATAGAAACCTCTCTCCATCTTCATCTCTAACTGATTTCCATGCCCAGGGCTTCCAGTTCTCAGAGAAGAGGTGATCTCTTATTTTGAGCAAAGGGAAGCATCTTGGATGCTGGACCAAGAAGGCCTCAGGAGCTACTCTCCAGGTGAGTGATTTGGAAACAGGTATATAAGAGCTATGGTTATAAGAGGTTTCTAGGAGTTACCCTGAAGTAAGTGTTCAGTTTGGGGGAGAAAGATCAGACTTGGACTTCATTGTAGGATATTTCTTAGCAACAGTGTCATTGGCTCCTCAGTGAACCTTGGTTTCCCATCTATAAAATGAGTGGTTCACACTCCATGGCCCTGTACATCCCTTCCAGTGATCATCTGTGATCCTATTAGAAGTCATTGTTTGGAATTTGGGGCAATGGAATTCTCCTGATGAGCCATTTCTTAGAACTTCTTCTAGTCAGTAAACAATTAAGGGCTTTGTACATGGCAGCCCTGGGCTGAGCACCAGGAACATAAAGTGACGTAAGGGACATCCTCTGCTCTCATGGAGGTCACAGAATGGTGGGGCAGACAATACCCCAGCGACTATGGAGAAACCCACTGTGAATAAATTTAGTGCCTTAGTACATCATTAAATGATGGGGATAATCATGGTTTAAGAAGGAAAGCAGAACAGGAGAGGAAATAGTCAAAATGAAATAAAGTAGCTAGTACTTATACAGCACTGTGTGTCATGCACAGCATTGTCTTATTTTATCCTCATGGCAACCTGAGGACTTTGCTGATATTATTAAGCCCATTTTACAGATAAAGAAAACTGAATCAAACAGAGGTCCTATAACTTGAGTAGCAAGCTTCTGAGGTAGGATTAAAAGTCTGGTTTTCCTGAATCAAGGCCCTACCCATAGTCTATCCACTGTAATTGTATTGATATTTTGGAACAAATATGATGAAAATGGCCATACTTGTATGAGACAGAAAATAGCAGGAGTATTGGGCAAGCTCCTGTTGAGACAATGAAATTCATTTTTTAATCTCTAGCCAAACAAAAGAAATAGTTATTTATTGTTAAAAATACATTAAAATTAAATTTCCATTGGCTCATAACAAAAATTGTACTAGATGACAAATGTACTCAAGGGTCAATTACAAATAGTGCTTTATATTGTTTTCAAGTAATAATTATATACTCACAACCTTTAAAAGGATAGGAACTGCAACCCTACTGAATGACAAAACCATGGTGCCAAGCAATTCCTTTGAAAAACTGCCAGATAAAAGAAGAAAGTACATAGAGAATATCTTCAAATTAGAAAACAATCTTATACTTGTCCATGAGCGGCACTTTAAGGTCTGATTTTCTGGAAAACTTGTGGCCTTCCATGGTGATTTCATGATGGCCTCTCCTGTCCCAGCCTCCTGACCATGGTTTTCAAATAGCCTGCCAACATTGCTGTAGGAATGCAGACCCAGGTAACATCTTGATCAGGGGATTAGAGATTGGATGAGATGGGGTTGCTAGGTAACCCAGGAGGAAGAGAACTACCCTGGTCCAGGGAGAGACAGCCCCTGAGGATCATTGCACTCCTGTGCCCATTTGTATATGAAAGTCCTTATAGAAACAATCTGATTTCAAGTTGAAAAGTCAAATATTCAGATTTTGACAGAATGACTGCTCAGTCCTAGAAAGCAGTGTATTGGTGATTATGAGAACTTGAAATCTCAGGAGAAAAACAGCTGTTAAGGGGGAATTATGCACATTTTTGTTCTCCCAGGGGACATTTTTGTAACCAAATCAGAAATTTATTTACTGTTTAAGGTGCCACTAGCATATTTTTGGTCAGATCCCTTAGATCATTATCTCAATACTTCAAGGGGTTTGTCAGCTTCTAAAAGGGAAATAATTGCAATAGTGGAACTCCCATAGCACAGGATGATGAACTCAATTTTTTATATGAGATACCTTTTCAGGTGTGCAAATGTTCACACATTTCTTAAAAATTGGTTTTTTTTTTAGGATATGCAGGGGACACCCAGTGATAATTTTTTTGAAAAAGAAATAAGTATTAGCTATCTCAAAAAAAGGAATGGATCAGAACAAAATCCCTTATATCTCAGGTAAATAAAAACACAACTGTGTTAGCATTCTAAATATGATCTCAGATAATATAGTAGGAAAAAATAAAATTGAAAATGATCCTCATGGAAATTTGTTATGGTTATAGGCAGGATAGATCATGAAATCATTTGAGCAGTTAATATATATACCAAATGGCACATCTACAATAAAAGGATTGAAAGTGCAAATAATGAAAGGGAAAGGTAAAAACTAAGAGGAGATAATTTGTCACATTCTGTAGCCAGTGCATGCCCATTTAGAAGATATAAAATCTAGTCTAAACTGTTGGAATTTGGATCAAATCACTCAGCCATTCTGAGCTGATGACCTGAGTTGTGCTCCCATGAGAATGAAGGCACTGTCTGTAATGTCACAGGTTTAGTGGGAAGTTCCAATGTAAATGTGCATGAAGCTCCATAGATATTAAATTATATTTGTGATGTAAATTAATGGGATTTAAAATGATTGGTTCTGTTCATTTAGGATTTTTCTCTTTGCCTATGAAGAAAGAAAATAAGTATTGCTGCTTCTCACGGATGAACAGGGATATAAATAAATAAACAAAGAAATATATAAATAAGTGCCTACATCATGGCTATATTTGTTTTATTATTTTTTCTTTTTTTTTTCGTTTTGGAAGGAGAGATCAGACTTGGAATGAAGGAAGTTACAGCAAAGCAAAGTCATTCTCTGGTGAAAACTCACATGCAGAGATTCATCGGTGATGGTTCCTCAGACTTTACTTGGAGAGAAAACCGTGCATCACATAAGAGAATCCAGCTTCTAGAGAGACATTACAAAGGTAACCAATGTGGAAAAGGTTTTATGAAAAAGGAAAATCTTATTGGATTTTAGTGAATCCACACTGGAGAGAAACCTTATGAATGGAACCGATGTGGGTTTTAGACATAAGAGCAGTCTTACTAACCATCAGAGAACCCATGTTGTAGAGAAACCTCATGAATATAATCCATGTGGAAAGACTTTTAGATAAAAGGGAGCTCAGAGAACCCACAATGTAGAGAAAGCTTATGTATGTAAACAGTGTGAAAGGCCTTTAGAGAAAAGAGATCTCTTAATAGACATCAGAGAACCCACATCGGAGAGAAACCCTTTGAATGTAACCAGTGTGGAAAGGCTTTTCGAAAGAAGGAATCTGTTCTTACACATCAGAGAAGCCATATTGAAGATAAACTTTATGAATGTAAGCATTCTGGAAGGGGCTTTAGAGAAAAGAGATCTCTGATTGGACAGCAAAGAACCCACACTGAGAGAAACCTTATGAATGTAAGCAGTGTGGAAAGGCTTTTAGAGAAAAAGGAACTCTTAATACATATCACAGTATTCACACTGGAGAGAAGCCTTATGAATGTAACCAGTGTGGAAAGGCTTTTACACAAAAGGGAGCTCTTAAAAGACATCAGAGAACCCATACTGCAGAGAAACCTTATGAGTGTAATCAGTGTGGAAAGGCTTTTAGGCAAAAGGGAGCTCTTAATGAACATCAGAGAACCCACACTGGAGAGAAACCTCATGAATGTAACCAGTGTGGGAAGGCTTTTAGACAAAAGGGAGCTCTTGTTACACATCAAAGAACCCACACTGAAGAGAAACCTTTTGAATGTATCCAGTGTGGAAGGGCCTTTAGGGAAAAGAGATTTCTTTTTGGACATCAGAGAATCCACACTGGAGAGAAACCTTTTGAATGTAATCAGTGTGGAAAGGCTTTTAGAGAAAAGGGACTTCTTAATAAACATCAGACTACCCACATTGGAGAAAAACCTTATGAATGTAATGAGTGTGGAAATACTTTTAGAAAGAAGGGATCTCTTATTACACATCAGAGAATCCACACTGGAGAGAAACCTTATGAATGCAACCAGTGTGGAAAGACTTTTAAATGTAAGAATAATCTTATTGAGCATCAGAGAGTTCACACTGCAGAGAAACCTTATGAATGTATCCAGTGTGGAAAGACTTTGAAACATAAGAAAAGTCTTATTGAGCATCAGACAATCCATACTGGAGAGAAACCTTATGAATGCAACCAGTGTGGAAAGACTCTGAAACATAAGAAAAGTCTTATTGTACATCAGAGAATCCACACTGGGCAGAGGCCTTATGAATGTACCCAGTGTGGACAGGCTTTCAGATGTAAACAAAATCTTGCTGTACATCAGAGAATCCACACTGGAGAGAAACCTTATGAATGTAATCAGTGTGGAAAGGGTTTTAGACAAAAGGGAACTCTTATTGGGCATCAGAGAACCCACACTGGGAGAAACCTTATGAATGTAATCAGTGTGGAAAGGGTTTTAGATAAAAGGGAACTCTTATTGGACATCAGAGAACCCACAATGGGATCAACCTTATGAGTGTAACCAGTGTGGAAGGGCCTTTAGAGAAAAGAGATTTCTTATTGGACATTAAAGAACCTCCAATGGAGAGAAACTTTATGAATGTAACTAATGTGGGAAGTGTTTTTTTTTTTTTTTAAAGGGAAGTTTTTGAGTGGATACTCACTCACTTACAGAATGGCTGAATCAATTATAGTATATGAACATTATGGAATATTATTGTTCTATAAGAAACGATCAGCAAGATGATTTCAGAGAGGCCTGCAGAGACATACAGGAACTGATGCTCTAAATCACCGTGGATAAGAGAAATGCAAATTAAGACCATGCTGAGGTATCCTTACACACTTCTCAGATTGGCTAAGATGACAGGAAAAGATAATGACCACTTCTGGAGGGGATGTGGGAAAACTGGGACACTGATACATTCATGATGGAGTTATGAAGTGATACAACCCTTCTGGAGAGCATTTTGGAAGTATTCTCAAAAGTTATCATACTGTGCAGACCCTTTGATCCAGCAGTGTTTCTACTGGGCTTATATCTCAAAGAGATCTTAAAGGAGAGAAAGGGACCTACATATGAAAAAATGTTTGTAGCAAGAAACTGGAAATTGAGTGCTTGCCCATCAGCTGGAGAATAGCTGAATAAGTTATAGTAAATTAATGCTATGGAATATTATTGTTCTATAAGAAATGACCAGCAAGATGATTCCAGAGAGACCTTGGAGAGATTTACATGAACAGATGCTAAGTGAAATGAGCAGAAGCAGGAAATTATACAGGGTAACAACAAAACTATATGATGATCAGTTCTGATGGAAGTGACTCTCTTCAACAATGAGATGATCCAAATCAGTTCCATTTGTTCAGTATTGAAGAGAACCAGTTACACCCAGCAAAAGAACTATGAGAAATGAGTGTGGACCACAACATAGCATTTCCATTCCGTTACTGTCTGCTTGCATTTTTGTTATCCTTCTCAGGTTATTTTTATTTTCTTTCCAAACTGATTTTTTTTGTGCAGATAAGATAACTGTTTAATTATTCATCCATATGTTGAATTTAACATATACTTTAACATATTTAACATGTATTGGACTACCTGCCATCTGGGAGAATGAGTAGGGGGAAGGAGGAGGAAAGTTGTAACAGAAGGTTTTATCAAGGCTCAATGTTGAAAAATTATCCATGCATATGTTTTATAAATAAAAAGCTATAATAATTTAAAAAACCTAAATTAAAAAAAAAACCTAAAACAAAAACACAACCAGAACAAACAAAAATTATAATAAAACACGGGTTTCTCCCTTCTGGTATATGATAAGTGTCTTTGGATTGTGCTAAATATCAAAAACTGAGTGTGTTCCTCCCATGACAGCAATCTGTAAAAGCAGCTAAATTAAATTCCCAAAATACCTCCATTTAATTAATTCACACAAAAAGTGAATTAAAATGTCTCTCTGCATATATCTATTTGTCTCTGACTCTCTCTGTTTCAATATCTGGTGTGTGTTCTCTCTCTCTCTCAACACACTTATCTCTTTCTGTCCCTCTCATTCTCCCTTTCTCTCCCTGTGGCTCTCTCTCATCGTCTGTTAGTCTGTCAACTTATATTTTCTTACTGACTCTATAACTCTTTTCTATTTTCTCTATTTCTCTATCTCTTTTCCTGTAATGGGCTGAGGTTTGAGTTGATGCACTGAGGTCCCAAGTACATGAGGCTAAATAGTAATTGGGCTATACTCTATTAATATACATGATTGGATAAAGAATGGTCCCTGACCACTCTCGGTGCAAGTCCTGATGTGTTGTATAGGAAATGAAGATTTTGGTGGGTGGAGTCAGAGAGAGACAGGAAGAGAAGGGGGGGAGATTGGGCCTGGGTTCCATACTTCTAGCTGCTGGTCCTGTGGCTACTGGTCTAGCTAGCTTCTTGACTCAGCTGCACACATTGCTATCGCCGATTCTCTTCCACCTCTGATCCTTCTTCACTGAGAATAAAGATAGACGATTTTCCCCTAACCTGAATTCCTGACTCTGGCTGATTTTAAAATATGCAATCTTCACATTTTCCTTACTTATTTTTCACTCTCTTTCTGTCTGGATCGATCTTTCTGTCTGTCTCCCTCTGAATGTCTCTCTTCCCTTGTTTTTCTCAGACAATATCTTTTCTCTTTTATTTCAATCTGGCTGTCTGTTTCTCTCACTATCTTTTGAGCTCTCTCTATTACTCATTCTCTTTCTCACTCACGCTCACTCTTTCCTCCACCAACACTCCCTGCTATGTATCTTTCTCTCGGACATTTTTCTTCTTTTTCTCTCTCTTCATCCGATTTTTCCTGTCTCTCTGACTCTGTGTCTTTTTGTCTTTTATTCTCTCTGTCAGAATCCCTCACATCAACATACAGTTGTCTCACACAATCTCTGATGCCAAAACTCATATTTAAAGAAGAAACAAACAAACAAAAAAATAAAATAAAAGTGCTGATTTCTCTCTGCTGTTTCAAGATAGGTATATGTGGATTGTGATAAATATCAAAAAGTGAGTGTCTCCCTCCAATGGCAGCAATTCGTAAGAACAGCTAAATTAAATTGCCAAAATATATATATTCTATTCACACATGGAAAAGTAAATTACAATCTTGTTGGAATCCTAATGTTAATTCAACTTGAAACAAGGTGATAACTTGAGAGAGATATTAGAATCCTAGTGCTAACTCAATGGAATTGATACAATGCTTGTGTTCACACCTTTAGAGAGCTCATATAAGCAAGAAGTATTTAAGTACTTATTGGAGTTCACACATTTGGGAGATTTCAGGTTTAATATGAGATATCCGAATTCACACCTCTCTTGATCCCTCCCTCGGAGAGGAGAAGTCAACCTTTGGTTGATCATATATAAAAAGCAGATGGAGGTTCAGTCAAGAGTTCAGCGGAATTAGATTGAGAGGGGAGCGTCAAGTGAGTTCAGCCAGAAGCCCTCTCTTGGAGACAAGAGAGATTCATTACAACTTTCACCTTGGTGCTGGCTAGAACCTGAAGAAAGCAGAGGCAAAGGACAAGCTGCAAGAGCTCTTGGAACCAAGCAGAAAGATAGGCCTCTAAGAAAAGCTATCTGGGCTATTTTGGAGGAAACAATAAAAGATCTGAACTTTTAACACCTGGCTGCATTTGGAGTAATTATTACTTTTAACTGAAACTAAGGCTGCCTCCAGAAAACCTCCCCTGAGAAACCTGCTCTTAGAGAGAACCATTATTATTTTAAAGAAAAAGAATATCACACAATCTCTCTTTTTTCTTTGATTCTCTGTTTATTTCACTCTTTCAAATTCTCTTTTTTACTCTTTTGTCTTGTTCTCTTTTTCTCTCTGTCTCTTTCTCTATCTCCTTCCTCTTACTCTCTTTTTTTTTTTTTCTGTTTATATCTGTTTTTCTGACTCTATTAATTTTTCATTTTCTCAATGCCAGCCGGAGAGAATGAAGTAGACATAGAATGAGAGAGAATAAAAAAGGGAGAAAGAAAAAGAGAGAGAGACAAAGAGAGAGACAAAGAGACCCCAAACCCTGGCACAACAGAGTAGATCAGGCCTGGTGGCAAAACTCTAGCTCCTCTGGCCCCAGCCAGAAAAGCCAGAGAACAGGCCTCTGTCACCCTGCAATAGGAGATTAAACCAGTGTCCCCTGTGCCCTAGGAATAGAGCTCAACTTTGAAAAATGAGAAAAAAAAAAAACACAAAAACAGTCCTGGTCATGGAAAGCTATGATGGCGCCAGGAAAGATCAGAACACAAACTCAGAAAAGGAGAGCAGTGTCAAAACACCTGCAACTGAAGCCTCAAAGGGAATATGAATTGGTCCCAAGCTCAAAAGGTTCTCTTAGAAGAGATCAAAACGTATTTTTAAAATTAAATAAGAAAATAATAAAAAGTAAAAATAAAAAAGCAAGTAAAAGAGGGAGAAGAAAAAGTAGGAAAACAAATGAGAGCTGTACAGGAGAATTCCAAAGGGAAAAAAAAAGTCAGAAACTTGGAAAGGAAGCACAAAAATTGACTGAAGAAAACTCCTTTAAAAAGAGATCTGGCCCACCAATTAGACATCCCTGAGCTACTATTCCCTCACACATACCAGACTGGCACTTCTGACTCTGCTCAGATCTTTATTCATTGCACTATCAGCATCCCTTAACTTGTAGGTAATGAAAACCTTGGGATGAGTCCATCTTTTCATAAAGAAGATACCCCAAAGTAAAGGTCCCTATTGGTCAGGCTTAAGGCTGCCCTGGCACAATATCACTCTTTTGTCCAGGTGTGGGATTGGGAATTCCTTCCAGAACAGTCTAGCAGGATATAAGGCAGAAGTTGGGAAAAGTGGTTGGTTTTGTCTCAGAACAAGTTGTGCGCAAGAAAACCTCACACAAGGCAACAACAAGCTTATGGGCTGATCAACTCTGATGGTTGTGGCTCTTTTCAGCAATGAAGTGATTCAGATCAGTTCTAATAAACTTGGGATGAAAAGACCCATCTGCACCAGAGACAGCTGTGGGGACTGAAAGTGGATCACAAAATAATGTTTGTTGTTTGTTTATTATTGTCTGCTTGCTTTATTTTCCTTTTTGATCCTATTTTTCTTGTGCAACAGGATAAATGTAGGAATATGCATGGAAGAATTGCCTATGTTTGACATATATTGGAGTACTTGCTTCCAGAGGAGGAAGTGGGGGAATGGAAGGAAGAATAATTTGAAACTCCAGGTTTTGCAAGGGTGAATGCTGAAAATAATCTTTGCTTATATTTATAAAATAAAAGGCTACTATTTTAAATAAATAATTGTACAACAGAATAACATGGCATATTCTACTTTAGGTTAAACAAGCACTAATGAGGGAATAGAAAGACTCATATGAGTGAACATAATTGAGTGAATCTCAAAATGGAGTAGCTCTGGATCCTCCCCTCTTTCCCTGAAGAAAACTAAATTGCAAGTTTCTTTCCCTCTTCATCCCTAACTGATTTCCCTGCCAAGGGGTTCCAGAACCCAGAGAAGATATAATCTCTTATTTTGGGACTACCATGGATGCTGGACCAAGAAGGCCTAAGGAGCTGGCCTCCAGATAAAGGAGGAGAAAGCACGTGTAAGAGAGTTGTGATTACAAGAGACTTCTAGGAGTTACTAAGAAGTAAGTGCTAGACTTAGGGAAGAACTACCTAGGAATTCTTTTTAAAATAAATTTTTTAACAGGGGTGTCCTGGGCTGGTCAATGAATCTATTTCCCTGTCTATAAAATAAAGAGGCTGCACTCTATGGCCTGGTAGGTTCCTTTTAGTGATCATCTAGGATCCTATAAGATGTCACTGTTTGGGATTTAGGGGCATGAAATTCTCCTGAAAGGGTCAAAAGGGTTAAGGTGATCCAAGATGAGCTTATTTCTTTAAGTCAGCAAACATTTAAGTGCCCTCTATATGCCAATCTCTGGGCTAAGCACTCAAAATTGAGTAAAAGAAGGTGCAAGGGATATCCCCTGCTCTCATGGAGGTCACAGACAGTTGGGGTAATCAACACACCAATGAGATAGAAACCCATTGTAGACTGGATAAACTGATACGAAATCTAGTGATTTACTAAATCAGTAATTAGAAAGGATAATAATGGCTTAAGGAAAGTAGAATGGGGGTAGGGAGGAGGGAAATAGTCAAAATTCAATCAAATAATGGCTAGAGAAGTGAGTAGTACCTATAGAGGAGAACAGACTAGTTCTGATCCTTTGACTTTAATTCTTATTCTTCCTTATTCTTATTCCGCAGCATATTGCTTTAATGCTGAATTTTAAGGGTAGTTGCCTTAAGTCCCAGTCTGCTTGCAGAGGGTCAAAGATCACAATGGCAAAGGAAGAATTCAATACAATTCAGTCTGGATTTATAGTTATAAATGGTATGTTGCACCTGATTTCCCCAAAATCCATTTGCATCCAATTATTCAAATTATGGGCTCCCTTACTTTGAGTAGTCTGGTGAGGCAGTTTGAGCAGGGAAGTCTTTCTGCTAAAAAGGAGGAGGGGTGAGTGTGGGAGGAAGAAAGGTGATAGAGGCCTTGGGGAGGAGGAGCTCTCGGAGATGAGCAGCCTGGGGCAGGAAGTGGCCCAGGTGGAATTTGAGCACTGTGCTGTATTTTAGAGGTCTGGGAGGAGTTTAGGCAAATCTTTGTGTGATAGGGACAGGCTTAGGTAGGAAAGACTCTGGCAGTCCAGAAGTCCTGGCCCTAAGTGTGATTGGAGGAAAGGTTCAACAATGGGGATGGACAAGGCAGGGAGGATTCTTGGGACCAGGAAGATACTCCCAAACTAGGCTGGCCAGAAGCAGGAAGTCTTAGCTGATATCACTCTCACCTCCTCTTCTTTTCCCTTCCTTGCAGCAAGAACTACTCTGCTTTCCCTGGGATCTCCAGTCTCTTCACTTTTTTTCACTGTGAGCCCAGATTTCTCCCATTTTCCCCTTAGAGTTCAGGTCTCTCTCCTTTTTTCCCCTTGGAGCTCAGATTCTCCCCTTTTTTTCCCTGAGATCTCACTCCCCTTTTCCCCTGGCAACTCAGATCTCTCCTCAGTTCCCCCTGATAGATCAGCTCTCTCCCTTCCCCACCCTGGGATCTCAGATCTCACCCTTTTTTCCCTGGGGAGCTGAGATCATTCAGCATTCCCAAAGCCAGGCCTGTGCTTGCAGCAAACAGGTAGGTCTGAGACTGCATCCCCCATATTTTTTGGCTTCTACTGTCTGTCCTATTCTGACCTTGTGGTACATGACCTCCAGGTCTACCAAGAGCAAATCTTTCCACCAAGGTTTCCTATAAGATGAACTCCCCATCAGTAAACCTTTTCCAAACCCCCAGTCACTTCCCAAACTTGCCCACATTTTCCATTGGGTCATACTTTCCCAGACTTCAGATTTTGTCCATAGAAATTCAGCAGTCCTGATTTCAGCCTTCTGATCAGGACCCAAGTGTCCCGTCTCCCCATCTCATCGTTTGGTTGGAGATTCTACTGTCCTGCCTTCAGACTTCAAGCCTAAGAGGTCCCAGCAGTCTTTTCCAGCTCCTAGGTAGATCTCAGGACATGGTCTTCCTGCCTTCCCAGGCTCAGCTGTCCACCAGGAGCACTTATTTCACTCCAGTGGCCCTGACCTATACTGGCCTGTCTTGCCTCCCAAACCTTACCCCTGCTCCCTAGACATTTTGCTTCCCTGACCCCTCTTCTCTCTGAGCCCTCAGAGTTGAATCCCAATTTAGCCTCCCAGATTCAGGCTTCCCCTGCTCATTCCCTGGGGGCTCCATTCCAGAACCCTTCCCATCTTCACTTTCCCTCCCTTCTACCCAAAGCAATCAGTCTGTTGTCTAGAATGATAATGTGTGTGTTATTTGTGGATAGTGGAGTTAAAGAGGCAGAGGACCTGATGGGCAGGAGAGCCATGAAGGCTGTCTGGATTCTTCTCATTTTGGATTCCAAAACCCCTTCTATCCCTAGCATCCCTGTAGGAGGATAGGAAGAGGAGTAAAAGAAGGAGGGGAACAGTCTCTCTTCAGACCATCTTCCTTTCCAATATTGACTCTTCTGAATTGTTCTGTAGGGTGGAGTCTTTCCCCAGGGGCAGGGCCTGATACACTCTTTTAGGAATCCCCATAGGCTTGCTTAGAAAATGAGGGGAAAATCCTCTTCTTCTTCTCCATATTCACCACCTAAGTAACCTAGGCCTGGCCTAAGCAGGGATTGGGTCAAAGTCAGACACCAAAAGTGGGATGAAATAAGAACACTTTTACTGTCAGGCTTCCATATAACAGTCTCCCAAGCTATGAACACAAAGACAATCAGCCTGGGATTACCATGAAGGGAAACTGGGCTTTCCTATGCAGAGATAAAGAAGGGAGGGACGCTCCAGGCCTTCCGCTTGGATTTCAGAGAGGCTTAGAATTAAAGCCCTCCAAGGTTAGGTGTGACCTCTCTAAGAGCTTTGCTGTTGCTTCTTTTGTGGGTCCTTCAAGGGCAGGAGCAAGAGGACTCTGAGATAGATAAAAATCAAGGAAGGGAGGGAAGAACTTGACAAAATGGAGTCACTTTGATTATTTTGCTACCTCTACAGGGAGCCTGGAGCCAGAGGGAATGGGCCCTGGAAGCCTCCGACCTCCTCCTCAGGTGAGTGCAGTCCATCCACAGACTTGATCAGCATCAGCAGTCACAGCCATTTCTATAGACATAGAGGGTTGTGGAGCTGGCAGAGCCTGATGCATGAGTCATTTCTTTACATAAACAGGGGGAAACACACAAGTAACAATCCTGCCCTGCCCAGCTTATTCCTTGGGTCCCTGATATCTTGGGTACCGAGACAGACAGACAGACAGACACACACACACACACACACACACACACCCTATTTCTTTTTCTGTTCCTCCTCATTACAGAGGACTGATGAGGTCCTCCACTTACTTCATCAGGAATTTCCATTCCCCAAGCACCAGATCTGGTCCCTTTGGGCCCACCCAGCACCCCTCTCCACCCAAAGCCTTCCTCCTCTTGGTCTCCTGTGGCCATACTCCCCTGAAGCTCTTGAAGCACAGTTTCTCATGATTATATATAATAACATATCTCCAAGGACCAGCAACATGACCTCATAAAGCCGCAGGAACTGATTAATCTATGTTCCTCTGTGTGTATATGTACATGTACACACATATACACATACACACACACACACACATACCCATTTATACCACCCAAGATCCATCATCTCCCTTTTTCACCTGCTTCCCCTCCCCTGAGAACACAAATAAAACCAAACCCGTTCACATAAGGTTCTATCTGAACAATAAAAAGATCCACTTCTTGATGCCCTAAAACATATTTCTCCTTCTGTACCAAGGTCTGGCATCTTTAAGAGGCAGACAGCAGCATGATTCCTCATTGTTTTTCAGCAATCCTGGTTGGTCTTTGTGCTAATCCAAAGTCATTGCCACAGTGCACTCTTACATTTATGGCCCCGACTTATCCATGCCTTCCCCATTTATCACACACATATGTACATGTCACATGCCTGCCGTACACTTGTGTATGTACACAGCAACTCTGATCAATGCCTCAGATTCCCGACTCCGGACTCTAACCCTAACCCTTTACCCCCTCAAAAAGAATAACGTGTATTCATGTGCATCCTTTGACTTTATTTTGATCAGGACTGATCTCTCCCTTCATCTATCCTCCCTCTAACTGCCTCCTTTTTATTCTCCCCCCTTTTCACTGGGGAGTGCATTGCACTTCTCCATTCATCCTCCTATGTCATTTATTCTTCCTTCCTTTTATTAGATGACTGAAGTTCAGATGTCCCCACCCCCTTGTTTGTAGAGATGTCTACCTGCAGACCCATCTAGCCAGAAATAAGATTTCCTGGTCCTTCTTTCTCTCTACTCTCTTCCCCACTTTACACTCTCTCCTTATGATCATCAAGACATAACAGAACCACTTCCAGCTTTATTCTACTTTCATTCCCTCTGTGAGCCCAAATAGGGTTCTGAGGGGACACATTTCATTTCACCATAATTGAATATAAATAATGTGTCTTCATTTTGAATCCCTGTGGCTAGTTCATTCTAGATTATTATTATTTTTTTTAATTTCTCTTCACTTGTGTTTGAACTTCTAAAGTTTTCTTCAATTATAGTCTTTTCCTTACCAATGCTTGGAAGGATTTTCATTAAAGGTCCTTTCCCTGATAGCATTGTATTTCTTTCTGCTTCATAATTTGCTCTTGACTATAAGATCATATCCTTTGCCTTCTGTCAGATCCTATTCCAAGTTCTCTCCTCCTTAATGAAAGTTGCTGCCAAACTATGTCTGGTCTTAATAGTGGCTCCTTGGTACTTGAAGTATACTGGACTTTCTTTCCAGGGGCTTGCAGGATTTTACTCACTGACTTGACAACTCTGCAATTTGGTGATGATTTCCTGGGAGTTTTAATTCTGAGATTTCTTTCAGGAAGTTGAGGTGATTCAAGGAAGATGCAGAAAGAAATCTAAGACTTTTTCTCTTGGCCATCAGGATCTCTATTCATACAAGAAGATACAGGTTAGTTATGAGAGAACTTACCAGGGCTACCAAAGGGGGATGCCCATATCAGGACATTTTGGTCCTTTGCTAAGCTTCCTGGAGCTGGAATGGGATCAAGGACATGGTCTTCTGTGACATCTAAGACTGTTGCTCTCTGGACTTTATCTGGGAAAGGTATGTGCTTTTTTTAACTGTGCAAGGTTATGATAAGAACAACTGAAAGCACATTTCTAGTGACATATTTAGGAGAAGAGGTTACACATAAAATGAAGATGTAAAATAGGTCCAAGGAGTAGGAAATAGGAAATGCAGTTGGAAAAGCAGTAGGATTACCAAGGAAAAGATGGTCCTGAGATGCCGTTCCATTATGTGTTCCATAATAAGTCATTTCTCAGCTTTATTTCAACTGATCCTAAATTCTGTTAATCTCTTAATGACCACAGACTCAAGGATTGACTCTGACACTCATAAAGACTGTGACCTTTGGGCAAATCCCTTCTTTGGGTTTCAGGTTCCTCCAATAAATTGAAGTGGGTGGGACTCTTTCATTCTGAAAGTTCTTTCAGCTCCACATTTTATGACTTTTGATGGCTTAGGAGGTGGTGACATTCAAGGATATAGCTGTGGACTTCACCCAGGAGGAGTGGGACCTCTTGGACCCCTCTCAGAAGGAGATGTACAAGGTAGTAATGTTGGAGAATGCCCAGAACCTGCTCTCCCTGGGTAAGGACATTTCCCTTGATAATTGCAAGCCTACAATTGAAGGGAATATCTTCATTTCCCAGGGTGCAGGATTTAGGGGTGGGGGAAGAGAAGGGAAAGTGATGGTCTTTGAATTGTATAATACGACCTGGGAATGTCCTTTATTGATCCTGAAGCTCTCTCTTATCAATTCCCAGGTCAAAAATTAAATCACTGTGGAAACATCTCCAACATGGAACAGGAAAAGCCTGTACCTGGACATGAATATTGTCTGGGAAAGCTCTGAAAAGTGCTTAGGCAGCTCTTCCTTTCAACTCGTTCCTATTTGAGATTTTTTTCAAATATTTTTGGAATATTCTTCATTTTAATAAGCAACAATTTGTAGCCCAAACCACCTAGTTGTCCCTAGTATAAAAAGTTTCTCCTTAACCTTCCTTTGTATTGCCCTCAAATTGCAGCAAAAGTGGTGAGAAAGGAATAGAAGGGAATAAGCATTTATTTTTTTTGCTATTTGCCAAGTTCTGTGCCATATGCTTTCTTTACAATATAGTAATAATATTGTTTAAGAACAACTTCCAGTAAATACATTATTTTGAGTATCCTCTTTTTTTCCCCTGAGGCAATTGGGTTTAAGTGATTTGCCCAGGGTCACACAGCTAGGCAATGTTAAGTGTCTGAGGTCAGATTTGTATTCAGGTCCTCCTGACTTCAGGACTGGTGCTCTAACCACTGTGCCACCTAGCTGCCCCTATTTGAATATCCAAAGTATCTAAATTAATGATAAAGGAGAAACCAAGAAATATGTTATTTGCATTTAGAGAAAAAAAATTCATAAACAGAAATATGTACAGTATAATTGTCATATCTATGCGTGTGTGTGTGTATATGTGCATACATGCATGTGTTTATTATTTATGTATATATATATTTCTATGTAATGATAGTCATCTCTAGGGGGCAGGCAATGTGAAAAGAAAAATTTACTTGATCATTTTGTTGTCTATTTGAAAGGAATCACAAGTTGTGCATTGTAGATTTACAGCTTCATGTGCAATTACCATTTTTATTTTACAACGATATAGAAATTTTTTTTATAAATTAAAAATCAAACAAAATATTGTGTCACTTTAACCTCATCTTAACTTTCCAAGTTAAGAGATATAGTTATCCCCATTTGAGAGATGAAAAAACTGAGGCTAACATGCAGAGTGTACTTGACTTGCTCAGGTGTACACACTTAGCCAATCTTCAAGGTTTCTTTGAAACTCAGAGTAGACCTGACTATGCCCAGGACTCTCCACTGTACTACTGACTCCCTATAACTTCTGGATAGTGGAAACTATGGAATGACTCAATCTATCTATAAAAAAGGTGTGCCAAGTCCAAGGTCCCTAATGATCAGGCCTGAAGCTGCTCTAGCATAATAACTCTTTTTACCCAGGTTTGGGATTAGAAGTTTCTGCCAGAAAGAAGCTTCACAGAATAGAAGGTAGAAAGAAGGATCTTTGCCTCTCTCTCAGAAGTAGTTATACAAATAGTGGGGCACATCCTATTTTAGATTACTTGCTTTACAGTCACTAGTGAGTAAGCATAGATATATATGCCTGAACATAAGGGGCTGAATTTCAACATAGACAACTCTGGATCCTCACCTTTTCCCTAAAGGGAACTAAATTGCAAACTTCTCTCCATCTTGATCTATAACTGATTTCTATGCCCAGGGCTTCCAGTCCCCAGAGAAGAGGTGATCTCTTATTTTAAGCAAAGGGAAGCACCCTGGATGCTGGATCAAGAAGGCCTCAGGAGCTACTCTCCAGGTGAGTGAGTTGAAAGCAGGGATATGAGGCTTGCAAGAGGCTTCTAGGAGTTACCCTGAAATAAATGTTCAATTTTGGGGAGAAAGACCAGATTTGGATTTCATTGTTGGGTATTTCTTAGCAGCAATGTCCTGGGCACCTAGGTGGACCTTGGTTTCCCATCTATAAAATGAGTGGGTCACACTCCATGGCCCTGTACATCCCTTCCAGTGATCATCTGTGATCTTATTAGAAGTCATTGTTTGGAATTTGGAGCAATGGAATTTTCCTGATGAGCCATTTCTTAGAACTTCTTCATGTCAGTTATTAAGTGTCTGGTATGTGACAGCCCTGGGCTGAGCACCAGGAATATAAAGTGATGTGAGGGACATCCCCTGTTCTCATGGAGATCACAGCATGGTGGGACACACAATACCCCAGAAACGATGGAGAAACCCATGAATGAATAAATGTGGTGTCTTGGTACATCATTAAATGGGAGGATAATAATGGTTTAAGCAGGAGAGCAGAACAGGAGAGGAAATAGTCAAAATGAAATAAAATAGTTAGCACTTATATAGCACTGTGTGTCACACATAGCATTGTCTTATTTTATCCTCATGACAACCTGAAGACTTTTCTTATATTATTAAGCCCATTTTACAGATAAAGAAAGCTTAATCAAACGAAGGTCCTACTAGCAGCCTTCTGAGATGGGATTAAAACCCCGGTCTTTCTGATTTAAGGCTCTATCCACAGTGTATGCACTGTAACTGTATTCTGATTATGAAATAGATATGATAGAAATGGCCATACATGTATGAGACAGAAAACAGAAGGAAAATTAGACAAGCTCCTGTTGAGACAATGAAATTGATTTAAACTCTAGCCAATCAAAAGCAATTGATATTACTGTTAAAAATATTTATATTTCCATTGACTCATGACAAATATTGCATTTAATGACAAATGTACTCAAGGTTCAATTGCAAATAGTGCTTTATGTTGTTTTTCTTAATAATATTTATATACTCATAACCTTTGAAAGTATAGCAACTGAAACCCTACTGGATGACCAACTTATGTTGCCAACCAATTCCTTTGAAAAACTGCCAGATAGAAGAGGAACATAACCAGAGGACAAGTTCAGATTAGAAAACAACCTTACATATTTCAATGAGCAACACTTTAAGGTCTGATTTTCAGGAAAAATTGTGGCTTTCCATAGTGATTTCATGAAGGCTTCCTGTTCCTGCCTCCTAATTATATTTTTCAAATAGCCTGCCAGCACTGATGCAGGAAAGCAGACCCAGGGAACATCTTGATCAGATGATTAGAGATTGGATGAGATGAGGTTGTGTAATGTTTTCGTTAACTTTCTGGAAGCCCTCCAGATGGGCCTTGGTCTCTGTAGAGGAAATGCAGGAGAGCCACCACAAGGCTGATGTAAATGGAATGTCTCTCCTCCACTCCTTGTTGGCTCTTATATATTCTATTATAATTACATCATCATACGTGTCAATCTTAAAGAACTATATTAAATACTAAGTACATGTAAAACTAGATAACCAATGTCTTATCAATTCCACTGAGTTAACATCTCGTTGTAGGACTAAATCAATCATAATGAGTCTTAAGTATATTTCTCCAAAGTTCCTGTCCTTTACAAGTTCCTAGGTAACCAAGGACGGAGAGAAATACTCTGGTCCGGGCAGAGACAGCCCCCGAAGATCTTTGCACTCCTATGGCCACTTGAACATGAATGTCTAACCTTCCTACAAAGCACTGTATTTGTGATTTTGAGAACTTGAAATCACTGCAGAAAGATGGCTGTTAAGGTGGAATCATGCACAACTATGTTGTGTTCCAGAGGACAGCTACCTTTTTAATCAAATTAGGCACTTATTTACCACTTAAGGTGCCACTAATACATTTTTGGGGTCACATCCCTTAAATCATTTTCTCAATCCTGCATATGGTTTGTGACCTTCTAAAAAGGAAAGGATTGCTATAGTGGAACTCCCTTCCATATCACAGAATGATAAACTCAATTTTCTATATGAGACATATTTTCAGATGTAGATATTTTCATGCATTTTTTTTAGATTGCGTTTTTTAAAATATACAGGGAACACATGATGACAATTAAAAAAAAAAAAAAAAAAGTATTAGCTATCTCAAAAAAAGTAATGGGTCAGAACAAAATCACTTATACCTCAGGTAAATAAGAACACAGCTGTGTTAGTATTCTGAATATGATCTCGGATAATGTAATAGAAAAACTTAAAATTAAAAGTGATCATCATGGAAATTAGTTATGATTACAGGCAGGATAGATCATGAAATCATTTGAGTATTTAATATATATGTACCAAATGGCATATCTTTGAAAAAAGGACTGAAAGTGCAGATAATGAAAGTGAAAGGGAAAAATTGAGAGTGAAGATAATTTGTCACATACTGTAGGCAGAACTTGCCGTTTCACAAGGTATATAAATTCTAGTCTCAGCTGCTGTGATTTGGGTTAAGTCATTCAGACATTTTAAGCTGATGACCTGAGTTGTGCACTATGAAAATGAAGGCACTTTGTGTTGTAAACAGGTTTATTGGGAGGTTCCAATGTAACTGTGCATGAATATATGTGCATATATATATATGTGTGTGTGTATAATATATATATATATATATATTATACACACACATATATATACATGCATCTATATGCATGTATATATGTATACATACATAAATATATGTATTTATATATTTATAATGTGTGTGGGTGTGTCTGTTTGTGCCTGCATTATGGCTATATTTGTTTTCTTGTTCCTTTTCTTTTCTTTTTGGAAGGTGAGATCAGACTTGGAATGAAGGAACCTACTGCAGAGATAAGCCACTCTGTGGTCAAAACTCACAAGCAAAGATTCATGGGTGATGGATCCTGTGACTTTACTTGGAGAGAAAACTGTACATCACAAGAGATAATCCAGATTAGAGAGAGATATTATGAAGGTAACCAATGTGGAAAAGGTTTTATAAAAAAGGAAAATCTTATTGTTCATCAGATAACACACACAAGGGAGAAACCTTATGAATGTGACCAATGTGGGAAGTGTTTTAGAGTAAAAGCAACTCTTATTATACATCAGAGAACCCACACTGGAGAGAAACCTTATGAATGTAAACAGTGTGGAAAACCTTTTAGACATAAGAACAGTCTTACTCTTCATCAGAGAACCCACACTGGAGAGAAACCTTATGAATGTATACAGTGTGGAAAAGTTTTTGGACGAAAACAAAATCTTACTGTACATCAGAGAACCCATACTGGAGAGAAAGCTTATGAATGTGACCAGTGTGGAAAGGCTTTTACAAGTAGAAGATATCTTAGTTTGCATCAGAGAACCCACACTGCAGAGAAACCTTATGAATGTGACCAGTGTGGAAAGACTTTTATATATAAGGGAGTTTTTACTGCACATCAGACAATCCACACTGGAGAGAAACCTTATAAATGTGACCAATGTGGAAAGGCTTTTATATATAAGGGAGTTTTTATTGCACATCAGACAATCCACACTGGAGAGAAACCTTATGAATGTAACCAATGTGGAAAGGCTTTTAGACAAAAAGGAGCTCTTACTGGGCATCAGAGAATCCACAGTGGAGAGAAACCTTATGAATGTAAACAGTGTGGAAAAACTTTTAGACATAAGAACAGTCTTACTTTTCATCAGAGAACCCACACTGCAGAGAAACCTTATGAATGTAACCAATGTGGAAAGACTTTTAGAGAAAAGAGAGATCTTATGAGACATCAGAGAACCCACACTGGAGAAAAACCTTATGAATGTAACCAGTGTGGGAAAACTTTTAGAAGCAAGGAAGGTCTTACTGGACATCAGAGAATCCACACAGGTGAGAAACCTTATGAATGTAACCAGTGTGGAAAGTGTTTTAGAGTAAAAGGAACTCTTATTATACATCAGAAAATCCATACTGGAGAGAAACCTTATGAGTGTAACCAATGTGGGAAGGCCTTTAGAGAAAAGAAAACTCTTATTAGACATCAGAGAACTCACACTGGCAAGAAACCTTATGATTGTAAGCAGTGTGGAAAGGCTTTTAGACGAAAACAAAATCTTACTATACATCAGAGAGCCCACACTGGAGAGAAAGCTTATGAACATAATTAATGTGGCAAGGGAGCTCTTACTGATCATTAGAAAACACACACTGGAGAGAAACCACATTAAGATAACCAATGTGAAAAGACTTTCAGACATAAGCAAACTCTTAACTGTACTTCAGAGAATCCACACTGAAGAGAAACCTATGACTGTAAAAACTGCGGGAAGTGTTTTTTGTTTTTTTTTTAAGGAGGTTTTTGAGTGGATGCCCAACAGTTGGAGAATGGCTGAATAATTTATGATATATGGATATTATGGAATATGATTCTTCTATAGGAAATGATCAGCAAAATTATTTCAGAGAGGCCTGGAGAGGCTTAAATGAACTGATGCTAAATAAAATTGGATTAATTGCTGTGGAGTTCTTTTTCTTTAAAATAATAATGGTTCTCTCTGGGAGAGGGAGTTTCTTGGGAAGGTTTTCTGGAGGCAGCTTTAGTTTCAGTTACAAGTAAATAATCACCCAAAATCGCAGCCAGCTGATAAAAGTTCAGCTCTTTTATTGTGTCCTTCAATATAACCCAGTTAGCTCAGAGGCCTCTCTCTCTCTGCTTGGTTCCAAGAGGTCTTGCAGCTTTGTCCCTTGCCTCTGCTTTCTTCAGACTCCAGCTAGCACCAAGGTGGAAGATACAATGAATCTCTCGTCTCAGAGAGAGGGCTTGTGGGCTTCCTCCCAAAGTGCTCCTCTCCGACCCCAGTCAATGTTTTGAAGTAACTCCCTTGACTGGCTCTCTGAAGCTCTACTTATGCTCCTTCTCCAAGAGTGGGATTGTGGGATATCTCCCAGAGGGCTCTCTGGCCCTAATAACTTTAAGGGAGGTGTGGTTACAAAGTTAACTTTTGTGAATCTCCCATACTTGTGAACTCCAATGAGTACTTAAATACTTTTTGCTTATATAAAATCTTTAAAGGTGTGAACACAAGCATTGTTTCTATCAGTTGTACTTAGTACCTTGTTTCAAGTTCTGGCCCATAGCATCTCCTTGTAAGATCAAATCAATCATACTGAACCATGATAAATTAGATAATTATTGTCACTATCAACTCTAATGACTTAACAGTTTGTAAAGATTCCAACAAATTGCCATCTAGTGAAAGGGAGGGAAAAAAAAATTTTACCACAAGGTTTTGCAAGGGTAAATGTTTAAAATTATCCATCCATATGTTTAAAAATAAAAAGCTTTAAAAGTTGAAAAAAGTGAAGTTTTTCTCTGCATCAGAAAATCCACACCAGAGAAAAGCCTTACAAATAAAACCATTTTGGAAAGGCGTTTAGAGAAAGTAGAGTTCTCACTGGGCATCAAAGAATCCACAGTGAGGAGAAATCTTAGGAAATTAGCCAGTGTAAAAAATAATTTAAACTCAAGAGAGTTATTGCCAAAGCAAACTATATGAACACAAGTACAAAACATTTCTCACAAAACTAAAGTCAGCTGTACCCCATGGAGAAATGATAGCACTTGTGAATATAATTATATTATATTTTTATTTAATATAATTATATAGTGAATATAATAAAACTACCTAAATAAATCTACTTATTCAGTACCATACCAACAAAACTCCCAAAAAATTATTTTACAGATCTATAAAAGATAATAACAAAGTTTATCTGGAAGAACAAAAAGTCAAGAATTTCAAGGCAATTAATGAAAAAATAAATGCAAAGGAAGATAGCCTAGCTGTGCCAGACTAAAACTATATTATAAAGCAGTGGTCATCAAAACCATTCGGTACAGGCTAAAAAAAGAATAGTTGATTAGTGGAATTAAGTTCACAGGTCAAAATAAATGATTATAGTAATGTAGTGTTTTACAAACCTAAAGGCCCACCTTTGGGGTTTAAAAACTCACTATTTGACAAAAAGTGCTGGGAAAATTAGAAATTAGTATAAAAGAAAGTAACATTGACCCACATCTAACACATGTATAGCAACATAGAACAATGTTGGAGGGGATGTGGGGAAAACTGGGATACAAATCCATTGTTGATGGAGTTGTGAAGTGATTCTGGAAAGCAATATGGAACTATACTCAAAGGGCCATCAAAATGTGCGTACCCTTTGATCCAGCAATATTTCTACTGGCCTTGTATCCCAAAGAGATCATAAAAAAGGGAAAAGGATTCACATGTGAAAAGAAACTGGAAAGTGAATGGATGCCCATCAGTTGAGGAATGGCTGAAGAAATTATGATATATGAATGTTATGGGATATTATTGTTCTATAAAAAAAGATCAGCAGGATGATTTTGGAGAGACCTGGAGAGAGTTACAAGAACTGATGCCAAGTAAAATGAGGAGATAATTTTACATGGCAACAGCTAGATTATACGATGATCAATTTTGATGGATGTGGTTCTTTTCAACAATGATATGATATAGGCCAGTTCCAGTGATGTTGTGATGAAGTGAGCCATTTACACTCAGAGAGGACTGTGAGAACTGAATGTGGATCATAACATAGAATTTTCACTCTTATTGTAGCTTGCATTTTGTTTCTTTCTCATTTTCCTTCATTTTTATTTGGATATATCTTGTACAGCAAGACAATTATATAAACATTTATAAGCATATTGCATTTAAGATATATTTTTACCAGGTTTAACATATATTGGATTATTTGCCATCTAGTTGAGAAGGTAAAGGGGGGAAAATTGGAACATAAGATTTTATAAGGGTCAATGTTAAAAAACTATCCATGCATAAGTTTTGAAAATTAAAAGCTTAAAAAAATTAAAAATTGAATTAAATTAAAAAAAAAAATAAGAGAGTTCTTACTAGATACCAGATAATTTACACTAGCGAAAAACCTTATGAATATATTCATTGGGGAAAAGCTTTTTGAAATGGAGAATTACTTAGTGTACATCAGAGAATCTACCCTGGAGAGTCGGGAGGCGAATTTAGGATTAGGGAGACACCATTGTAAAAAAAAAAAAAAAAAAAAGGTTTATAAAAATCTGACTAGTTACTGCCAAATCTGCAAAGAAAGGTAAAAGCATTAAAATAAAGATGTATTTAGGTAGAGAACATTGGTAGAAAATGTGGTGGTGCTGATGCCTTTTATTCTTAGTCTTTTCTAGCCAAAACCTTATTGGGGGTTAGGAGGGAGATTGCCAATACTTTTTTTAACCATATTGAATCTTTTTTGACCTGATCACTTACTTGAAAGACAATGTGGTATAGTGGAAAATTAAGTAGATTTGGAGTTAGAGGACATGAGTTGAAATTCTGATTCTGTACTTGTCTTGTCTTGTTGTCTTGAAAAAGTAATTTAGGGGATAGAGCCAAGATGGTGGAGAATATATTCCTCATCTGAAATTCCCTAAAATGGACAGCAGATTAAGCCTCTGTACAGGCTTCGGGGTGGAAGAACCAACAAATATTTGGAGTATAACAAATTTTCAGAAGAATATGCTGTAGAAGAACTTCAGAAAAGATCTTTTTCAATCAGGCAGGGAGAGAGGCTAGCAAGCCCAGAAAGTAGCTCAGGGTGCTGAGGGCAAGGAGCTAGAGCATGGAGCCAGGGTGTTTTGATCTCCTCACACTAAGAATCTACTGTGAGGCTCTTAAGTTTCTCTGTCCTGATTAAAAGCCAGTGGATCAGAAGATTAGCTGTGAGACACTCAGAGCAAATACAAAAGTCAAACTGTGAGGCCCCACATGGGATCAGGCCACACCTGAAGCACTGAGTCAGTCACTAACACTGGGCCCAGGGCAAGGACAGAGGCTGTCTCCCTTTGCCTTACGAGCAAACTTAAACTTAAAAAACTCAAACTTAAAAAAAAAAAAAAGCAAAAAGAACTCTGATCATAGATAGCTTTTATTGAGAAAAAAACAGACCTCCCACCCTGAGAATCTTGAAGGCAGATCCCACCCCATAAGCCCAAAAGAGCAATATTAGTTTGTCCCCATTTCACAAAGCTCTCTTGGGAAAAAAAAAAAAAAAAAAAAAACTTTTAAAAGTGAAAAAGCTTATTTCCAATATGAGATGATATGTTTAACTCTTGAGATCTGTATCGCTGTTATGGATGTACTCAGAGGATGCAGGTACAATTTGATTTTATTGTGATGATTTAAAAAAGAAACTAGATGAGGAAAGGTGATTATACTGAAAGAAAAAGGGAAATAGAGTTAAAATGGGGTTAATTACATCTCCTGAGGAGGCAAAAAAAGACCAATTGTGATTGAGAGAAAGAGGGGAATAGGAGAAGCCTTGTATGAATATTACTCTCATCAGATTTGGCTCAAGCACAGAATATCAGACACATTTAGCTTCACAGAGGAGTTTGTTTCACCCTATAGGGAAGTAGTAAGGAAAGGGGGAAAGGAAGAAGGGAGGCGAATGGAAAAAGGAACAGAAGTAGAAGGGGAAAGCTGTAAGAAGGGGAGGGACTGCAGAAAGGGAGAGCTATTTGAGGAAGGGGGTAATCAGGGACAAAATATCGGGGAGGAAGGAAAGGGAGAAAGGAGCAGGAAAAATTAGTGAGGGCAAACAAGATGTCGGGAAATACAGAGTTCTCATTTTATCTGTGAATGTGAATAGAATGAACTCTCCCATAAAACAAGTGGATACAAGACTAGATTAAAAGTCAGAAACCTCCAATTTGTTATTTATAAGAAACTTATTTAAAGCAGAGTGATACATACAAACTAAAAGCAAAATCCTGAAGCAGAATCTATTATATTTCAGCTGAAATTAAAACAAAACAAAATGAAACAAAAACCAGGGTAGAAATCCTAATCTCAGATCAAGCAAAAGCAAAAATAGAACTAATCAAAAGAGATAAGGAAGGAAACTGCAACCTGCTTAAAGGTTCCATGAATAATATGATATATCAATTCTAAACATATATGCACCAAGTAGAAGAGGTGTTCAGAAAGTTTCAAGAAGAATTAGATTGCACAACTATACTTTTGGGGGATCTCAACCTTGCTCTTTCAGAACTAGATTATTCGATCCACAAAATTAGTAAGAAAGAAGCTAAAGAGGTAAATAGAATCCTCAAAAAGTTACGGATGACAGACCTTTGGAGAAAACTGAATGGAGAAAGAAAGGAATAGTTTTTTTTTTCCTCAGCAATACATAAAACCTATACAAAAACGACCATATAGTAGAACATAAAACTTCAAAATCAAATGCAGAAAGGCAAAAATATTGAATGCATTTTTCTCAGAGCATGATGCAATAAAAATTGCATACAATAAAGGCCAGTGGAAAAGAGATAAAAAATTAATTGAAAAGTAAGTAATCTAATCCTAAAGATTGAGTGGGTAAAACAACAAATCATAGACACAATAATTTCATCCGAGAGAATAACAATAAGGAGACAACATACCAAAATTTGTGGAATGCAATCAAAGTGGTTATTAGAGGAAATTTTATACATCTAGATGCCCACATGAACAAAATAGAGAAAGTGAAGATTAATGACTGGCCTGTAACTAAAAAAACTAGAAACAAAACAAATTAAAAACCCCCAATTAAATACCAAATTTGAATTACTGAAAAAAGAAGGAGAGATTAACAAAATTGAAAGTAAGAAAATTATTGAATTAATAAATAAAACTAAGAGTGTCTTATTAAAATACCTACATGATAAATAAACTGTTAGTTTGATTAGAAAAATGAAAGAAGAAATTCAAATTGTTATTCTTAAAGCTGAAAAGGGAAAAAGAGGAAATCAGAGCCATAATTAGGAGTTTTTTTGATCAAGTATGCCAATAAGTTTGTTAATCTAAGTAAAATGGAGGAATACCTACAAAAAATATAGTTTGCCCAGATTAACAAAAAAGGAAATCAATTACTTAAATAGTCCCATTTTAGAAAAAGAAATAAAACAAACTATTAACCATCTCTGTAAGAAAAAATCTCCAGGACCAGATAGATTTGCACGTGAATTCTATCAAACATTTAAAGAACAATTTACTGCAATATTATGCAAACTATCTGAAAAAAAAACGTTAAGAAGTCCTACCAAATTCCTTTTATGACACAGCTATAGAGCTGATACCTAAATCAGGTAGGATGAAAACAGAGGAAGAAAATTATAGATCAATTTCCCTAATGAATATTGATGTAAAAATCTTACATAAAATATTAGCAAAGAGATTACTGAATGTCATGTCCAGGAAAATACACCATGACCAAGCAGGATATATACCAGAAATGCAGGGCTGGTTCAATCTTAAGAAAACTGTTAGCATACTTGATTTTATCAATAGCCAAGCTAATGAAAGTTATATAATGATCTCAATAGATACAGAAAGGCATTTGACAAAATCCAACACCCATTACTATTAAAAATACTAGAGACTATAAGACTAAATGGAGTTTTCCTTAAAATGATCAATAGTATCTATTTAAAACAGTCAGCAAGCATCATATGTAATGGGGATAAATAGAACCATTTCCAATAAGATCAGGGAAAGCAACAAGATTGTCTGCTACCACCAATACTGTTCAATATTGTATTAGAAATATTAGCTTTAGCAATAACAAAGGAAAAGAAGATTAAAGAAATCAGAGGAGGTAATGAGGAAACCATGTTGTCACTATCTGAAGATGATATGATGGTATACTTAGAGAACCCTGGAGATTCAATAGAAAAACTAATAGAAACAATTCACAACTTTATCAAAGTTGCAGGATACAAAATAAATCCACAGAAATCATCAGCATTTTTATATATTTCCAACAAAGTTCAATATGAAGAGATATGAATATAAATTGCAAATATAAAATATTTGGGATCCTACCTGCCAAGGTAAAGTCAACAACTATATGAACACAATTACAAAACATTTTCCACACAAATAAAATCAGATCTAATCAATTGGAAAAATATTAAGTGTTCGTGGGTTACAAAAACCCCAGCTTTTGGGATAAGAACTTACTGTTTGACAAAAATTGCTGGGAAAATTGGAAACTAATATGGCAGAAACCAGGCATTGATCCACACTTAACACCGTACACCAAGATAAGGTCAAAATGGGTTCATGACCTAGGCATAAAGAATGAGATTATAAATAAATTAGAAGAACACAGGATAGTTTACCTCTCAGACCTGTGGAAGAGGAAGGAATTTATGACCAAAGAAGAACTAGAAATCATTACTGGTCACAAAATAGAAAATTTTGATTATACCAAACTGAAAAGTTTTTGTACAAACAAAACTAATGCAGACAAAATTAGAAGGGAAGCAATAAACTGGGAAAATATTTTTACAGTCAAAGGTTCTGATAAAGGCCTCATTTCCAAAATATATATAGAATTGACTCTATAAGCAATCAATCCATTTTCCGAATTGATAAAGGTCAAAGGATCTGAACAGACAATTCTCAGATGAAGAAATTGAAACTATTTTTAGACATATGAAAAGATGATCCTAGTCATTATTAATCAGAGAAATGCAAATTAAGACAACTCTGAGATACCACTACACACCTGTCAGACTGATTAGAATGACAGGGAAAGATAATGGGGAATGTTGGAGGGGATGTGGGAAAACAAGGACACTAATACATTGTTGATGGAATTGTGAATACATCCAACCATTCTGGAGAGCAATTTGGAACTATGCTCAAAAAGTTATCAAACTGTGTTCGTGGGTTAGTTGAGCGAATATAATAAAAATGACAATATTATTTAAGTTAATCTACTTATTCAGTGCCACACCAATCAAACTCCCAAAAATTTATTTTACAGAACTAGAAAAATAATAAAGTTCATTTGGAAGAACAAAAGGTCAAGCATTTCAAGGGGATTAATGAAAAAAATGCAAATGAAGTTGACCTAGTTGTGCCAGACTTAAAAGTATATTAAAAAGAGTGGTCATCAAAACCATTTGGTACTGCCTAAGATCCCACCGTGGAATAGATGAGGTTAACAGGGCAAAATAATCAGTGACTACAATCTAGTGTTTGCCAAACCCAAAGATCCAAGTTTTGGGGATAAAAACTAAATATTTGCCAAAAACTGCTAGGAAAATTGGAAACTAGTATGGCAGAAACTAGGCATTGAGCTACTCAACACTGTATATGAAAATAAGGTTGAAATAATGTAATAGAAAAAAAATTAACTTGAAAGTAATTCTCATAGAAATTTATTATGGTTACAGGCAGGATCACGAAATCATTTGTTTAATATATATGCATCAAATGGCATATCTATGAAAAAAAGGATTGAAAGTACAGATAATGAAAGGGGAAAATTGAGAGAAGATAATTTGTCACATACTTTAGGCAGAGCATACCCATTTATAGGATATAAATTCTAATCTAAGCTGTTGGAATTTCGGTCAAGTTACTGAGTCATTTTGAGCTGATGTCCTGAGTTGTGCATCCATGAGAATGAAAGTATTTTCTGTAATGTCACAAGTTTATTGGAAGGTTCCAATGTAACTATAGATGAAGCTACATAGATATTAAATTATAATAAGTATAGCTGCTGCTATCAAAGTATGGGCTTTTCTCCCCAGTAAAAATGACAAGGGTGAAGCCTTCACAAAAATAGCACAAGGGCCAAATGAACCCTTTGCTGATTTTGTGGGATATTCGCACTCAGCTGTCATATGAACTAATGGTGAAAATGCAATAACAGAAATTATGATAAGGCAACTTGCTAAAGAAAATGCTAATGAGGTTTGTAGAAGAATTATACTAGGACTATGCAAGGATGCTCCTTTATAGGAGATCATAAGACGCTGTGCCTCAATGGGCACAAATACCTTTTATAACTAGGCTATGATGCAGACTTCCCAAGATCTGAACATGAGAAGACAGAGTCCCTTTTGGCAAGGGACTTCCAGAGAAGTCAATGCTTTCAATATGGTAAAGTAGGGCATCTGAAAGCTTAATGTTGGCATAGAGACAGTGAGAAAACAGGGTGGGAGAACAAAACCCAATACCCCACGTCTAAAACGTAACAGAGGCTTCCACTGGGCCTCAGAATATAGACAGATTCAGGGAAACGGGATGAGGGAACCAGCCCCAGGGCCCAAGACAAAAAATACTTGGGGCATGATGGCAACCGATGCTACACCCAGAGAGTGCCTAGAAGTCTAGTACCCAGACATGATCAATCAGCCAGGAAGCAACCTGATGGAAGAAAGGGATTACAATTGGGGAGAATAGAGTTGTATGTAGCTGGGACAATTCAGATACCCCCTAGAGAGGTGAAATCTGTTCCTCTCCAGCCTATGGATCCCTTGCCTCCAGGCACAGTAGGCTTGACCATTTCACCTTCTAAGAGTACTTACAAAATAGTATCCAGTCACACACTGATGTGGAAAACTGGGGAATATATAGATAATATTCCAGTCACTAATACAAGTAGACAATGTGTGACTTATCAACCAGAAGAAGTAATAGCATCAGGTTTACTGATATAGACTCCTAATAAGCAATCTGATGATAGTTGCCCAGATTCTGCCTCCAACCAACAAAATCCAGGAATATACTGGACAGCAGCTATGACAGCTGACCAACCTATGCTCACTATCTATATAAATGGCATACCATTAGAAAGACTGGTAGACACTGGTGTAGATCGTACCGGCATTAGAGGTGCCAACTGGCCCAGTCACTGGCCAAAGATTAAGGCAGACACCTACATGTCTGGTGTAGGAGGATCAATAGCAGCTTAAGTTAGTGCTACCCCTTTGAGGATGGACTTTGAAGGTAAACAGAAGTTTTACTCCTTTTACAGTTGAAAATATCCCCATCAATCTGTGGGGAAGAGATATTTTACAACAATTAGGATTAAAAATGAGTACTTCATTTTTTTAGGCAGGGCTGCTGTTGAAGGCCTGGCAACATTTTCACCTGTTCCTATCCAATGGAAAACTAATACACCAGTGTGGGTAAAACAGTGGCCCTTAGGTAGTAATAAAATTCAGGCTTTATTAGATATAGTGCAGGAGCAACTTGACCAAGGACACTTACAACCTTCTCTAAATCCTTGGAATTCCCCAGTATTTGTTGTAAAAAAGAAATCTGAAAAATGGAGGATGTTGACTGATTTAGAAAAGGTAAATGAATAGATAGAAACTATGGGAACTCTTCAGTCTGGACTTCCATCTCCTACTCAGTTGCCTAGAAAATGGCCTCTTTGGGTTATAGACATTAAGAATTGTTTCTATTCTATCCCTTTAGATAAGGAGGATATGAAAAGATTTGCCCTTTCAGTGCCCAGTGTTAACTTAGCTGAGCCTTATAAAAGATATGAATGGACAGTTTTGCCACAGGGAATGAAAAACAGCCCTACTATGTGTCAAATGTATGTTGCTGCTGCTCTTATTCCAGTAAGAAAACCATTTCCAAAAGTAATGTTATTGCATTACATGGATAATCTATTGATTGTGCACCTGCGGAACAAATGTTAGAAGCATGTCTACAAAAGACCATAAAAACACTAAGGAAATACAAATTGCACATAGCTCCAGAAAAAAATTCAAAGACATGAACCTTTTCAATATTTAGGATATGAAGTATACCCTAAGGTGCTTACAGTACAAAAACTTTCCTTAAGAACAGAGAAACTAAACACCATAAATGACTTTCAGAAATTGGTAGGAGATAATCCAATGGATGTGACCAGTGTTAGGCTTCACTACCTATCAGTTGCAACCATTATATGACATTTTAAGGGGAGACAGTGCTTTAAACTCACCACATTAGCTTACAAAGAAGCTCAAGAGGCTTTGAGAGAAGTTGAACTGGCTTTATCCAATGTGGTTGAAAGAGTCACTCAACAACCCTTCAGTTTTTGCTACACAAGAGGCACCTACAGCAATCCTTCATCAAGGAGACAGTGTGATAGAGTGGGTGAACCTCTCAGCACAACCAGAATAAAGCCTTACTCCTTAACCAGTGCTTGTGACTAGAATTATATTAAAGGCCATTAAGCGAACAGTATAATTATCTGGAATAAGACCTGACAAGATATACACCTATAATACTAATGCACAAATTAATGTGTGCTGTGAAACCATCCCAGAGTGGCAAATTATTAGCCATGGCTCCAAATTTTACACACGGGTCACCATTAAAGATAACCAGACTATTACATAATTGGCGATGGATTCTTGAAGAAAAGGTTTCTAAAGTTCCTCTTAAAGGACCAATTATCTTTACAGATGTGTCCAAACATAATATTTGTGCTGTATACTCTCGTGACTTAACTATAAAGAGAATAGTCAGAACTCTTTTTCAGTCCACTCAGCAGAATGAATTGTATGCAATCATTCTAGCTCTTACTTATTATCCAAGAGATACAAATAAAATATCTTGTTCAGCCTATTCAGTACGTATGGTACAAAGAATTGCCACAGCCCAAATAAAATTTGTATCCTCTAATATATATCAGCTCTTTAAGGAACTTCAAGAGCAAGTGAGAAAGCATTCAGGTAAGATTTATATCTTGCATATCCACTCTCATAGTAGACTTCCAGGTCCTATTTTTGATGGTAACTCAAAGGCAAATAGCCTAATAATTATGCTGGCCAATACTCCTTTGTTTCAAGAAGCCCAAGAATCTCATTTTCAATATCAGGCTGCTCAAACTTTACATTTACAATTTGGAATAACAAGAGTGGATGCTAGGAGCATACTAAAAACCTGTACAGGTTGCCTTCCTTTCCATGCTCCTACACTGCCTCAAGGGAAGAACCTTCATGATTTGAGACCCAATGAAATTTGGCAAATAGATGTGACCCATTATAAATATTTTGGTTGTCTGTCTTTTATTCATGTGGTGGTAGACACTTTTTCAGGATTCACTTTTGCAATGCCAGCAGCAAAAGAGACAGTCCTAGTGGTCACTGAATTCCTTATACAAGCATTTGCAATTATGGGTGTGCCACAAGAAATAAAAACAGTTATTGGACCTGCATGTCCTTCTAAACATTTTGCACACTTTTGTGCACGTTATAAGATTTTACACACTACTGGAATACCCTTTAATCCTCAAGGACAGGCAATAGTAGAGAAGAGAAACTGAGACATTAAGACGCTCCTCCAAAAACAAAAGAAAGGGGAAGCCACAAGTAACCCTAGAGAACTTCTAAATCTAGCTCTTTATACTATTAACTTCTTGATTTTTGACAAAGATGCACTGGCTCCAGCAGACAGGTTTTATAACCTACCAGAAGGGCAGTGTTCAGTGCGAGCAGCTCCACTATCTTTAGATAATCTAGGAAATTTAGGAATAATTTAGGAAATAAATAATAGATAATTTGGTACAACTTCCTCTATGCCCTGGTAGGTCACTTCTAGTGATCATGTTGATGCTATAGGATGTTACTGTTTGTGATTTGGGGGCATGAAATTCTTCTGAAAGTGCCAGAGGGGATTAGGTGATCCAAGATGAGTTTATTCAAGTCATCAAACATTTAAGTGCCCAGGAAATGCCAGGCCCTGGGCTAAGCACCAGGATCAAAAGGAGGTGCAAGTGACACCCCTTCCTCTCATGGAGGTCACAGATTGGTGGGGTAGATAGACAATACATCAACAATAAGGTAGAAATTCACTGTGGACTCCACTGTGCACTGGATAAACTGGAACTAAATCTATTGATTTACTAAATCACTAACTAGTGAGAAAAATAATGGTTTAAGGAGAATAGAATTTTTAAGGAAATAAGTCAAAATCCAGTAAAAGTAATAGCTAAAGTAGTGAATAATGCCTATAAAGTAAGACAGAGTAATTATGATCCAATGACATTTAATTTTCATTACTCCTTAGTCTTATTCCTCATCAAATTGCTTTAATACTGAATTTTAAGAGTATTTTGCTTTAAAGTCTGGTCTGCTTGTAGAGGGTCAAAGATCACAATTACAAAGGGAAAATTCAATACAATCCAGTCAGAATTTATGGTTACAAATGCTGTATAGCACCCCGATTTTCCCAAAAGCCATTTGCTTCCAGTTGTTCAGAGCATGGGGTCCATTAATTTGTGTTAGTCTGGTGCTGCAGTTTCAGCTCAGCAGGAGGAAGAGGTGAGTCTGAGAGGGAGAAAGGTAATAAAGGCCTGGGGAAGAAGAGCTCTCAGAGGGGACCAGCCTGGGAGAGGGTTGGGGGGAGGGAGGGGTCGGCTGCTCCAGATGAGATTTGAGCATTATGGTGTACTTTGGAAGTCTGGGAGGAGTTTGGAGCAGAAGAGGGGATCTTTGTGTGATGGGGAACACGACTAAGGGAGGACAGTTACTAAGAGTCTTGAAGGCCTGGCCCTAGGTGTGATTGGAGGAAAGAGCTCAGGGGGTGGGGCTCTTGGGATGAGGAAGACCCTCCCAGACTAGACTGGTGAGAAGCAGGAAGTCTTTGAGCTTGTATGTTCCTTGACCCTTTCCTCCTGCAAAACTGCTGTGTCTTCCTGGGAGTTCAGGTTTCTCCACTTTTTTCCCTTGGACCTGAGACTTTGAATTCTGGAAGCCACACCTGTGCACGTAGCTCTCAGGTAGGTCCGAGCCAGCCTCCCCCATATTTCCTGGCTTCCACTGGCTGCCCTTGACTTTGGGTTTCCTCTTATAACCTTGTGGTACATGACCTCCGGGTCTATCAGGAACACACCTTTCTGCCAAGGCTTCCTGTTGGATGAGCTCCCCACCCCCAAACCTTTTCCAAATTCCCAATCGCTTTCCAGATTTATTCAGATTCCCCATTGGGTCACACTTTCCCAGACTTCAGACTTTGTCAAGAAATCCCAGAGACCTAATTTCAGCCTTCTTATCAGCACCCCGCTTTCTTATCTCCCCTCCCATCTGTTGGTTAGAGATTCAGCTGTCCTGCCTTCAGACAAGTCTAAGCTCTACCAGAAGGTCCCAGCATTCCTTCCCAGCTCCTCGGTAGACCTCTGGACTCAGTCTTCCTGCTTTAGTTGTCTACTAGGACCACTTCTCTCACTCTAATGGCCCTGACCTCCATGACCCTACCCTAGGCCTCTTGGTTCCCTGGCCCCTCTTCCCATTCAGCCCTCAGTTTAATCCCAGACTCGATTTTTGTCTCTCAGCTCAGGCTTCCCCTGGGGGCTCCATTCCACAGCCCTTCCCATCTTTCCACTTTCCCTACCTCCTACCCAAAGCTATCAGTCTGTTGCCTAGAATGATAATATGTGTGTTAGTTGGAGAGAAGGGAGACTGAGAGGCAGAGGACTGGTGTGAGGGAGAGCTCTGACTCAGGAGCCATGGAGGCTGGCTAGTCTCCCATCTGGGACCCCAAAGTCCCTTGTACCTTTAGGCTTTCTGTAGGAAGATAGGAAGAGTAGTAAAAGATGGAGGGGAGCAATCTTCCTCTTCAGACCACCTTCCTTTCCAATCTTACTCTCCCAACATTGTTCTGTAGGGTGGAGTCTCTCCCCCGAGGGCAGGGTCAAAGCCTTTGTAATTCCTAGAGTACCTCCCACTCCACTGGGAATCCCTTTAGCCTTGCCTCCTGCTTAGAAAAATAGGGCCAAGTCCACTGACCTAGTCCTGGCCCAAACAGAGATTGGGTCAAAGGCAGACACCAAAAATGGGATGAAATTAGAACAATTTCTAATGAGGGCCCCAAATAGCATTGTCCCAGGCTATGAACATAAAAGCAGTCTGCCTGGGACTAGGATGAGGGGAAGCTGGGCTTTTCTATGCAGAGGGGGAGGGACCCTCCTGAGCTGCTGGCCTTTCTCTTGGTTTTCAGAGAGGTTCAGAATTAAAGCCCCCCCATGATTGGATGTGACCTCTGTTTAAGGTTAGCTGTTAAGAGTCGGGAGTCGGGGGGAGGGGGGTGGAGGGAAGTTCATTTAGGGTCAGGGTCAGTGGGACCCTGAGATAGATAAATAGCAGAGACCCGAGGAAGGAACTTAGAAAAACTGGAGTCACTTTGGTTTCTTTGCTACTTCCACAGGGAGCCTAGAGCTAAGGGAATGGGCCCTGGGAGCCTCGGACCTCCTCAGGTGAGTGCAGTCCATTCACAGACCCGACCAACCTGAGCGGGCTATAGAGCTGGCAGGGCCTGGTGGATAGGTCATTTCTTCACAAAAACAGGCATCAGGGGGAACACAGCCGCAACACTGCCCTGGCCATCTGATTCTTTGGGCCCTTGGCATCTTGGGCACCCAGACGCACACCATATGCTGTAATCCTATATGTTTTTTCCTACTCATTACAACAGACTGATGAGGTCCACTATTTTATCATGAATCTCCATTCCAGAGGGATCTGGTCTCCTCTCTTTGGACCTGTCCAGCACCCCTTCCTCTACAAAAGCTCTCCCCCCTCCTCTTGGTATCCTGTAGCCAAGCTTCCCTGAAACTGCAAGAAAACCCTTCACACAGAGTTTGTTCTGGATAGCCTGGGAACTGAGCCCAGAAGCTTCCCCAGCTCTTGTACTGGTCATCAGAGCAGAAACTGTCCCCCTGGAGTGTTCAATCCTTCTGCCTCAGGCCCCCTAAGCCTTCCCAGGTCGCCCAAATCCCTCCCCTTGACCATTCCTTGGCTCCAGCCAATAAGCACTGAAAAAGGCCCTGGGTCCAAGCTCAGCAGTTCTAGTACACAGAGCTCTGGGCCATTCTGTTGCTCTGGGGCTTCTAAGACCCGCCCTGTCTAAAAGAGGCTGCCCCGATTCTCATCCTCACCTCTGTTGTTCCTGAGCCTCAAGGTATTATACAAACTGGTTTCCTGGTGGTTTAATTTGGGCTCCCCCGTGCAGAGTGCCAGGCACTGGCCGAGACCATGAAAACAACTGGGAGAAAAGTAAGGATTAAAAGGGTCACATTAATGTGTCATGGCACCCCATGTCCATGTGCCAGACTGGGAAATCTGTTGTATCTGAAGCAGCCTTCTTTCATAACGGTAAATCTTTAGGTCTTTAGGTTCCCAGGCAGCTACACTAATTTGTCCAGAGGCCCTCAGAATACTGCTTGAAGGGAAGCACATAGAGCCTTTTCCCACTATGTATGGTCCTGGGCAGCTTTGTCATCTTTTAGCATAAGTAACAAAACTGACCCAACCAAGTCATAAGGGAAAGACAGAAGTTCAGATGGTGGCTCTTTCACCACAGCTGATAAGCTCAGTGGGGAGGGTGCTGCCTTTGATAGCCTTCAGGTGAGTCATCAATCTAATTTCAATACCTACTGAAAGAAGAAACCTGGCATTTATTATAAGGCATCTACTAAGTGCCAGACATGTTTAAAGCACCTTATCAGGACAAGCACCCCATGTCCTCATAACAAACCCTGGAAAGTAGATATTATTATCCCTATTTTATTTTTACCGATATCAGAAAGATCTGGGAGGAGGGAAGATTACTGGTAATGAAAATTTTATTTTTTACAACATAAATTAGCCTTCTCTTTTTTTCCTTTCTACCATGCCCTCCCATAGAGAAAACCAGAAAAACTAATCACCTTTTCCAAGAACATATGTAATCAAGCTAAACAAAATTTCTGTATTGTTTATTGTAAAAGAATATTATACCTCAGTCTAATGTCTGAGCATCACTTCTCGATCAAGAGGTAGGCAGTGTGTCATAATGTGCCTCAGGAATTCATTGGTCATTAAAGTGCTCCATTGCTATGTATGAGGATATGTGTGTTCATACATGCATGTATTGCACGTGATTGATCAGTGTACCTGTGTGTATATGTACATGTATACATACATTTATATCACCCAAAATCCACTGTCTCATTTTTTTCTCCTGTTCCTCTTCCACTGAGAACATGACTAAAACCTAACCCATTCACACAATATATGGTCAATATGAAAAATAAAAGCATCCACTTGCCCATGTCCTAAAGCACATTTCTCTTTCTGCATCAGCGTCTTTAAGGGGGAGGCAGCAGCATTTAGGGTTAGTTGTTAGACATCATTGTTCCTCAGTAATGCTGATTGGTCCTTATGCTAATCCAAATTTACTATATAGTATTCCATTACACCTGGGGCCCTTATTCATGCATTCCCCATTCAACACACATATATACATGTGTGACACACCTGTAGGACACACGTGTATGTACACAGCAACTGATCAATCCCTCAGATTCCCTTTACCACCTCAAAAAGAACAACATATATTCTTGAACATCCTTTGAATTTGTTTTGCTTAGGACTAATCCCTCCCTTCATCCATCCTCCCTCTGACTTCCTTCCCCATTTGCTTCTTCCTCCCTTTTCATTGGAGAGTAAACTGTCTTTCTCCATTCATCTCCCTATGTTGTGTGTATCCTTCGTTTGATTAGATGATTGAAATTCAGATGTCTCCACCCACTTGTTTGTAGAAGTGTCTATTTGTAGACCCCATTGCAAGAGATAACATTTCCTAGTCCCCCTTTCTCTCCATCTACCTTAGTGTATCCTTTTTTCCCCTCTTTCCATTTGGCACGACTTTATACTATTTTGATTCCTTCTCTGAGCCCAAATAGGGATCTGAGGGGACATGTGTCATGTCACCACAAAATTGTCCTTTTATTTTGAGTCTTTGAGACTAGTTCATTCTGTATTATTTTTCTGTATTTCTCTTCTTTTGTTTGAACTTCTAAAATTTTCTATATTTATGGTCTTTTCCTTAGGAATGCTTGGAAAGACTTTCATTAAATGTTCTTTTCCCCTGAAATTGCTTCAAAATTTACTCTTGGCCATAAAGTCAGGTCCTTTGCCTTCTGTCAGATCCTATTCCAAATTCTCTGCTCCCTAATGGAAGTTGCTGTCAAATTGTGTCTGATCCTAAGGGTGGCTCCTTGGTACTTGAACTATACTGGACTTTCTTTACAATGGCTTGCAGGATTTTTCTCATTGACTTCGAAGCTCTACATTTTGATTATGATTTCCTGAGAATTTTCATTCTGAAATCTTTTTCATGAAGTTGATGTGGTTTAACATGCAGAAAGAAATCAGAGAGGTTTTCTCTTGGCCACCAGGAGCTCTATTTACATAAAAGTATACAGGCTAGTAGAGAGAGAAGCTACCAGGATTATGGAAATTTTGGCACTTTGCCAAGGCTCCTGGAACTGGAAAGGAATCAAGAAAGAGGTTTTTTGGTGATCTCTAAAATTGTTGCTCCATGGATTCTACCTGGCAAAGAGATGCTTTTGATTGTGTAACATTATGATAAGAACAGCTAAAAGCACATTTCTGGGAAAAATTTCAGGGCCTGTCTCATCAAAGTGACCTGTGGTTACTTTCTTTAGGAGATATGTGGGGACTTTAATGATTTCTTGAAGTCTTGTGTCTAGCCTGTTTTTTAAAAGGCATTCTGATAGAACAATGACTAACCCGACTTTAGGATTGCCTTACTCCCTTTTTTATGCAACTTTAACTTTCAGATGTTTTACATTTTCTTCTCTTTTTTTAAAGTCTCTTGAATTTGGTTTAGTATTTATCATTGTCTTGTGGCTTCCATTGGGTCTCTATAAATTTTTAGAGACTTTGTTGTATGGGCAAGATTTTAGGAACTTGGAATTTTTTCACAAAACTTATTTCTTTTCCATTTAGTTCCCCTCAACTACTCTTATTCCATTCATAAACATGTCTAACTCTAGCTCTTACCCTTCCAAAAATTCTGGCCCCATTAGTCCTATACTTCTCATAAAATGTGTACTACTAAAGTGTTGTACTTGATCCAAAGCATTCTCTTTTATCTATTGAATTGACTGTGTGCTTTTGCGTGTTTGGGTTTAAAATATGATTATTTCATTTTTCCTCCCTAATGCTACTGCCTACCTCTGGACATCCTTCCATTCCTGGTAAAAATCCCATTTAATTATAATGCATGGTTTCTTGGATAATTTATTGTGGATGTTTTGATAGGACTTTGTTTAAAATTGGAGGAAAGAGATAGTTTTCGTTGTTTGACTTGTAATTTACTCCCTCTGGATTTTCCTTGGTTTCAGTTTAAGATCTGTATTTGACTCTTAAAAAGAATTCTTGTAGAATACTTTCTTGTTTGGAGAAATTAGTGGTGAAGTGAATACTAGCTGTTTATTATAAATTTGATAGAATTTTTCTAGCTTCTGATAATTTGAATATTTCAGGCTATTGACAGTATTTCTCTTAGCTTTCCCTTCTCAATTTCTTTATCATAAAACTGTATATTATGTATTGATTATTTCTTTTAGTTTTCTTGTAATTTCACCTTTGCCATTTGTTATTTCAATGACTGGATTTTGTGCTCTCTTCCTTTTGATCAGATTAGCAAAGGCATTTCTCCACTTTATAAGTCATTTCAAAGAAGCCATTTTTAGTTCTGTTTGTCATTTTTATTTTTTATTTCCAATTTATCTGTTTTCCTTCTAATTTTACTATCTTGTCTTTTGTATATCTTGTCTTTTGTACTTATTTTGGATTTGTTCATTTATTTTTCTAATTTTTTTATAATGCATATTCAGTTAATCTCGTTTTCTTTTCTCTTAATGTATGATGGTAAGTCTATATTTCTCCCTCTGAGGACTGCTTTAACTCAACCCCAGAAATTTGGGGATATTATTTACTTAATCATATCTATTTTCTTTTACTAAGTTATTTCTAAGATTTGTTCTCTAATTCAGTTATTATGTCATATGTCAAAGGTAAATTTCCTTTTAGGTTTGTATCTTTGGTGATCTGTGAACCTATTTTCATTCTTAATTTATTAGGGAATGAAAGAGTATATTGATTATTTCTACGTTTTTTCATTTGTGTGCAGTATCTCTATCCCAATGGCTAATTTTTGTAAAAGTACAATATGTTGAAAACAATTATGCATATTTCTCTATTATTCCATTTAGAAAATGCCACAAGTCTTTTTATCCCAAGTTTCTCTAGACATTTGTTCATTTCTTCAACTTTTATCTCATTCTACATTTCTTTATATATATACCTTTTTATTTACTAGTTATATGCATGGGTAATTTTACAGCATTGACAATTACCAAACCTTTTGTTCCAATTTTTTCCCTCCTTGCCCCCACCCCCCCAGATGGTAGGTTGACCAATAAATATGTTAAAGTATAAATTAAATACAATATAAGTATACATGTCCAAACAGTTATTTTGATGTACAAAAGAATCGGACTTTGCTCATTCTCCATTTCTTAATCCCCATTTTCCTTTTAGTTCTTTTATAGATTTCTCTCCCTCTCTTGCCCTTCAACTATCCTGTTCATTAGTTTTCTAATTTCATCCATTTTTCTTCCCCTTTCTAACAAGGATTTCTCTCCCTCTCCTCATTGTTCACCTTCCTTCACTGTTTTGCTTAAATTCTCATTCTCTGTCACATAGCTCCTCTGCTCCCTTGGTCTTTTTTCCTTGACACTTCATACAATCAAAGGTTCTAAGGTCCCCATTCTGAGGCTGTGCTGTAGGAGTACAAGTGCTACTGCTTGTAGACCAACCACACAGATGTCTTAATTTTTCTTCCATTTTCTTCTAGAAATGTAAACCTTGTATCCATGCTCTTCTACTCCTCCAAGTGCTAGTTTCCCCCAAGAGTGACAACTCCCCCACCCCAAGACCAGTGGACTTTTCAGGCATTAACCCCCAGCCTCAAGGTGAGGACCCTTTGTCTTATAACCTCCAAAGTCAGGCTTCCTACCTCGATCCATCTTTTCCAACTTTCTACCCTCTCTCCGGTTTCCCATGTGGTTTTCTCCTTAGCAATCTCAAAAAATATAAAAAAATTAAATTCCTCAGTTGTTCAAAAGTGAAATAATAGAGTAAAAGAAATAAACTGTGAAATGTGGCTTGCACATAGATCAGGATGTGATTCTACAATTCCTAGTTTGACATAAACATGTGTAAAATTCACAATGACCATTCTCTTTGGCAAAAGGTGGTTTATTTAGGAGAAGAGGTTATAGATAAAAGGAAGAGGAATGGGAAGTAGAAAGTGGAGTTGGGAGAGCATTAGGATTACCAAGGAAAAGAGTTGAAGAATTCATTAACGGACTATGCCTAATATGCCATTCTATTATACATTCCATAATAAGTCACTTCTCAGCTTTATTTCAACAGATCCTGAATTCAATAAGTCTCTTAATGACCAAGGTTTCAAGAACTGATTAACACTTATGAAGGCAAATTTGGCAAATCTTGCCTCAGTGTTTGAGTTTCCTCCAATAAATTGAAGGGGTTGGACTCTTTAATTCTGAAGAGTCTTTCAGCTCCACATCTTAGGGCTTTTGATGATTTAGGAGATGGTGACCTTCAAGGATGTGGCTGTGGACTTCACCCAGGAGGAATGGGGCCTCTTGGAGCCCTCTCAGAAGGAGCTGTACAAGCAGGTCATGGTGGAGAATGCCAAGAACCTGCTATCCCTGGGTAAGGGCCCTGATAATTTCAAGTCTGCAATCAAAGGGAATATATTCATTCCCCAGGGTGCAGGCTTTGGGGGTCGGGGAAGATAAGGGAAAGGACTGGTCTTTGCATTGTATGATAGGACTTGGGGATGTCCTTTGTTGTTTCTGAAGCTCTCTCTTACCAATTCCCATTTCAAAGATTAAATCAGTGTGGAACCATCTCAAACACAGAACTAATCTTAGAGATTAGCCTCTGCGTGGACATGAATTTTGCCTGCCAAAGCTCTGAAAATTGCTCAGGCGGCTTTTCCTTTCAACTCATTCCTTTTTGGGATGGGTCTAATATTTAGAATATTCTTTTTAACAAGCATCAATTGGTAGCCTAAGGCATCTAATATAGGAGTTTCTCCTTAATTTTCCTTTGTATTGACCTCAAATTCCAGCAGAAGTGGTAGGAAAACAATGGAAGGGAATAAGCATTTATTTTGGCCTGCTATTGCCAGGTAACTGTGTCATGCTTTCTTTACAATACAGTAACAACAATATTGTTTAAGAACTATATTAAGTTCTAAGTATCTAAATAAAGGACAAATCAAGAAAGATGCTATTTGCATCCAGAGAAAAAACTGATAAATAGAAATATGGATAGCATAATTGTACATACATGTGTGTGTTTATTATTTATGTATGTATATATATTTCTATATAATGGCAGCCATCTCTAGGTGAGGGCAGGCAAAGTGAAGGGAAAAAATTTACTTGATAATTTTGTTGTCTATTTGAAAGGAATAGCAAGTTGTGCATTATAGATTTATAGTTTCATGTGCAATCATCTTACTATGATATGGAAATGTTTGTTTATAAATTAAAAGGAAAACAAAATATTATGTCACTTTATCTTCATTTTAACTTTCCAAGTTAGGTCATATTGTTATCCCCATTTAAGAGTTGAGGAAACTGAGGCAAACTAACAGAGTTTAATTGACTTGCCCAGAGGTAGGCAGTAACTGTCCAAGGCTTAATTCAAACTTGGGTATACCTGACTACATACCCAGGACTCCACTGTACTACCAGCTCCCCTTTACTTCTGGATAATGGAAACCATGGAATGAGTTTGTCTGTATGTAAAAAAGATGTGTCAAGTCCAAGTCCCTATTTATGAGGGTTGAGGCTGCTCTAGCCTCAAAGCAAGAGTCCTTGCACTGAGGTCAGTTCAAGCACTTAGGGCTAATTACTCATTGGACATTACTCTATGGGCATGTGCTTGGGGAATGACCCTTCCCACTATCCTCTGCTGGCTTGATAATGGGTGTATACAGAGAACTGTAGGAGGGACTAGGGGGTGAAGTAGGACTAGCCAGGGTCACTTTGGCAGTGGATGAGGAAGAAAGATGTTGAGGAGATCCTGCTTCCATCCCCTTCACTTCTACCCCTAAAGATCAAGAATAAAGACTAAGGACTTTTACTTATCCTGACTCTGGCTGATTCTAAGATATCCTGGGTGCTAACGCGGTCGTCACACCAGCCCAGTGACTCTTTTTACCCAGGTTTCTGACAGAAGGGGGCCTCACAAAACACTAAGTAGGAAGAAGAGCATTTGCTCTTTCTCAGAAGTTGTACAAATAATGGGGCACATCCTAATTTAGGTTACTTAATTTACAAGTACTAGTGGGTGAATATAGACTGATATGTATGAACATAGAGAACTGATTTTCAACATGAAGCACTCATGTTGGATCCTCATGCTTTCCCTAAGAACTGAATTACAAGTTCTCTCTCTATCTTCATCTCTAATTGATTTCCATGCCCAGGGTTTCTAGGTCCCAGAGAAGAGGTGATCTCTTATTTTGAGCAAAGGGAAGCACCCTGGATGCTGGACCCAGAAGGCCTGAAAAGCTGCTCTCCAGGTGAGTGAAGTGAAAGTAGGGATATGAGAGCTGTGGTTACAAGAGGCTTCTCGGAGTTACCCTGAAATAAATGCTCAGTTTGGAGGAGAAAGGCCAGACTTGGCTTTCTTTATCAGATATTTCTTGGCAGCAGGGTCTGGGGCTAGTCAGTGGATCTCAGCTTCCCATCTATAAAAGGAGAGGGTTGCACTCTATGGCCCTGTAGGTCCCCTTCAGTGCTCATTTGTGATCCTATAAGAAGTCATTGTTTGGGATTTGGGACAATGCAGAGAATCATCTCTGCAAGTGCCAAAAGGGATTAGGTTCTATTACATGAGCCATTTCTTAGAACTTTTTGTCGGTAAACAATTAAGCACCTCTACATGGCAGCCCTGGGCAGAGCACCGGGAACATAAAGAGATGTAAGGGACATCCCCTGCTCTCATGAAGGTCACAGAGTGGTGGGGAAGACAATATACCAGCAACTATTGAGAAGCCCACTGTGAACCAGATAAACTGAATAAATTTAGTGCCTCACTGCATTATTAATTGGTGAGCATAATGATGGTTTAAGGAGAGCAGAACTGGGGAGGAAACAGTCAAACTGAAATAAAATAGCTAGTATTTATATAGCACTATGTGTCATACTCTGCATTGTCTTTTATCCTCATGAGAATCTGAGGACTTAGCTGGTATTTTACAGACATAGAAAATGAATCAAACAGAGGTCCTATAACTTGACTAGCAAGTTTCTGAGGTGGGATTAAAACCACTGCCTTCCTGATTCAAGGTCCTCTCCATATTCTATCTAAATATGATGTAAATAGTCATACATGCATGAGGTAGAAAATAGCAGGAGAATTGCACAAGCTCCCGTTGAAACTTGGAAATTCATTTTTTTTAACTAGCCAGTCAAAAGAAATTGCAAATATTGTTAAAAAGATTTACATTTCTATTGGCTCATGACAATTATTGCACTAAATGACAAATATACTCAAGGATCAATTAAAAATATTGATTGATGTTATTTTTTAATAATATTTATATACTCACAACCTTTTAAAGGATAGCAACTGAAACCCTACTGAATGACCAACCCATGTAGCCAACCAGTTCTTTTGAGAAATTGCCAGATAGAAGAACAACATAAACAGCAGATAAGTACAAATTAGAAAACAATTCTTTACATTTCAATGAACCGCAATTTAAGGTCTGTTTTTCTAGAAAGGTTGTGGGTTTCCATGATGATTTCATGATGACTTCTGTCCCTGCCTCCTGATCATGGTTCCTGCACTGCTGTAGGAATGCAGACTCAGGTAACATCTTGATCAAATGATTAGAGATAATAGGAGATGGGGTAGTTATGTAACCCAGGAGGGAGAGAACTGGTCCAGGGAGAGACAGCCCCCGAGGGACTTTGTACACCTGTGGCCATTTGTACAGGAGTGCCCAACCTTCCTGGAATACTGGAAATAATCTGATTTTAATTTGAGAAGCCACAAGGCTACATTGCACTTAGTAGCAGCCAGAGATTCATGGAATCGTTGCCCAGTCCTCCAAAACAGTGTATTGGTGATCATGATACACTGACATCATGGCAGAAAGAGCATTTCTCTCGAAATTAAGGTAGAAATATACACCTCTGTAATGTCCCAGAGGACAGCTACCTTTATAATCAAATCAGACATTTATTTACCACTTAAGGTGCCACTAACACATTTTTGGGTCAGATCCCTTGAATCATTATTTCAATCCTTCAGGGGTTCTGTGAGCTTCTAAAAGGGAAAGGATTGCAATAGTGGTTCTCCCTTCCGTATCATAGGATGATGAGACATATTTTCAGATGTTGATAATTTCATGTATTTTTAGAAAATTGTGTTTCTTAGCATATGCAAAGGGCATATTATGATAATTTAAAAAAAAAAAAGAAACGTGATAGCTATCTCAAAAAAGGTAATGGTTCAAAAATACTAATACCTCAAGTAAATGCAAAAAATGACTGTGTTAGCGTTCTGAATATGACCTCAAATAATGTAATAGAAAAAAAAATTTGAAAGTCACCATTATGGAAATTTGGTATAGTTACAGAGAGGATAGATCATCAAATAATTTGAATATTTAGTATATATATGCACCAAATGACATATGTATTAAAAAAAAAAAAAAAGAACAATTGAAAGTGCAGATAATGAAAGGGAAAGGGGTAAATTGAGAATGCAGATAGTGTGAAGTTACTTTCTGTGTTGTCACAGGTTTATTATAAATTTCCAATATAACTGTGCATGAAGCTCCATAGAAATTAAATTATGTTTGGGACGTAAACTATTGGGATTTAAAATGATTGATTCTGGCCATTTAAGATTTTTTTTTTCTATTTGCCTAGGAAAAAGACAAAAAAAACTGAGTTTCTTTTCTGATGGATAGAAAGGAGTATAAATCAATATATGTGTCTGCATCAGTAATGTCTATGTTATTGTTTTCTTTGTTTCTTTTTTTTTTTTTTTTTGGAAGGAGAGCTCAGACTTGAAATGAAGGAAACTACTGCAAAATTAAGCCTTTCTGTGGTAGAAAGTCACAAGCAAAGATTCATGAGTGACAGTCCTTATGACTTCACTTGGAAAGAAATCTGTGCAACACTTAAGAGAATCCAGCTTAGAGAGAGACATTATGGATATAACCAATGTGGAAAAATTTTTATAAAAAAGAAAAATCTTATTGTACATCAAAGAATTCACACTGTAGGGAAACCTTATGAATGTAAACAATGTGGGAAGAATGTTAGAGAAAAAAGAACTCTTACTGTACATCAGAGAATCCACACTGGTGAGAAACCTTATGAATGTAACCAGTGTGGAAAGGCTTTTAGAGAAAAGGGCAAACTTAGTGGACATCAGAGAATCCATACTGGAGAGAAACCTTATGAATGTAACCAGTGTGGAAAGGCTTTTAGACAAAGGGCATCTCTTACTGGACATCAGAGAATCCATACTGGAGAGAAACCTTATATATGTAACCAGTGTGGAAAGGCTTTTAGACAAAGGAGTGCTCTTAGTGGACATCAGAGTATTCACACTGGAGAAAAACCTTATCAATGTAACCAGTGTGGAAAGGCTTTTAGACAAAAGACGTCTCTTATTGGACATCAGAGTATCCACACTGGAGAGCAACCTTATGAATGTAACCAATGTGGGAAGGCTTTGAAAGGAAGAAGAAATCTTATAATACATCAGAAAATCCACACTGGAGAGAAACCTTATGAATGTAACCAGTGTGGGAAGGCTTTTAGAGAAAAGGGTGAGCTTAATGTACATCAGAGAATTCACACTGGAGAGAATCTTTATGAATGTAACCAGTGTGGGAAGGCTTTTAAAAATAGAGGAAATCTTACTATACATCAGCGAATCCACACTGGAGAGAAACCTTATAAATGTAACCAGTGTGGAAAGGATTTTAGACGAATTTCAGCTTTTATTGATCATCAGAGAATCCACACTGGAGAGAAACCTTATGAATGTAACTGGTGTCAAAGGCTTTTAGACATAAGCAAAGTCTAAATGTACATCAGACAATTCACACTGGACAGAAGCATTATGAATGTAACCAATGTGGCAAGGCTTTTCGTCAAAGGAGAGTTCTGATTATACATCAGAGAAGCCACACTGGAGAGAAACCTTATAAATGTAACCAGTGTGGAAAGGCTTTTAAATATAGAGGAACTCTTCGTATGCATCAGAGAGGCCACACTGGAGAGAAACCTTATGAATGCAACCAATGTGGAAAGGCTTTTAAATGTAAGAATAATCTTATTGAACATCAGAGAGTTCACACTACAGAGAAACCTTATGAATGTAACCAATGTGGAAAGACTTTGAAACATAAGAAAAGTCTTATTGAGCATCAGAGAATCCATACTGGAGAGAAACCTTATGAATGCAACCAGTGTGGAAAGACTTTGAAACGTAAGAAAAGTCTTATTGTACATCAGAGAATCCACACTGGAGAGAAACCTTATGAATGCAAACAGTGTGGAAAGACTTACAGATATAAACAACCTCTTATTGTACATCAGAGAATCCACACTGGAGAGAAACCTTATGAATGCAAACAGTGTGGAAAGACTTACAGATATAAACAACCTCTTATTGTACATCAGAGAATCCACACTGGACAGATACCTTATGAATGTAACCATTGTGGAAAGGCTTTTAGATGTAAACAAAATCTTACTGTACATCAGAGAATTCACACTGGAAAGAATTGTGGCAAGGATTTGAGTCAAAGGAAAGCTCTTACTGTCATCAGAGAACCCACACTGGATAGAAACCTTATGAATGTAACCAGTGTGGAAAGTGTTTTTAAAAAAGGAAGTTTTTTAATGGATGCCCAACAATTGGAGAATGGCTGAATAAGCTAGGGCATGTTATGGCATAGTTATGGAATATTATTGTTCTGTAAGAAATCATCTTGCTGATCATTAGAGAGGCTTATGTGAGCTGATGCTAAGTGAAATTGGATTATTTGCCATCTAGGAGAGGGGGTGGTGGGAAGGGAGGGGAAAAAATTTGAAACACAAAGTATTGCAAGGGTTAATGTTGAAAATGACCTATGTATGTTTTGAAAATAAAGCTTTAATTATTTATTTTCTTTAAAAAAAAAAAAAAAAAAAAGGAAGTTTTTACTCTGCATCAGAAAATTCACATTGGAGGGAAGCATTATTAATATAACCATTCTGGAAAGATTTTTAGAGAAAGTAGAGCCCTCAATGGACATCAGAGAATCTACACTGAGGAAAAACCTTATGAATGTATGAATGTAACCAGTGTAAAAAAAAAAAAAAAACTTATAAACAAAACATAAGAGAGTTCTTAGTAGACACCAGAGAATTCACACTAGAGAAAAACCTTATGAATGTAATCATTGGGGAAAGGCTTTTTGAAATGGGGAATGGCTCTACATCAGAGAATTTACACTGGGTAGAAACTTTATGAATGTAACAATTTTGGAAAGGCTTTAATAAAAGTCTGATTAGTTATTGGCAGATTTATCAAGAAAGATAAAAGCTTTAAAATAAAGAGGAAAATTAATTAGGTAGAGAACATTGGGACAAAATGTGGTGCTATTGCTGCCTTTTATACTTGAATCTTCTCTAGTCACAGCCCTATTGGGAGGAAAGATGGGGAGGGGAGGATCACCAATAGTTTCTTAAGCATACTGGATCCTTTTTCACCTGGTCACCTACTTGAAAGGCAACATGGTGGAGTAGAAAGTTCACTCGAATTGGAGTGAGGAGATGAGTTGAATTTCTCTTTCTGTACCACTGGTCTTGGAAAGTAAGTTAAATTTACTGGGTATCAGTACATTTACATGTTCTAAGTCCTGTAAAGATTCTGTGGATGTGAGAAGAAGTCAAGGAAGGTCTTGAAGATGAACCCCACCCCTCAATGCCACTTCTTACTGGGTCCTTAGTTTCAGATTCGGGCTAATAATTGAGATGACTTCACTAAGCCTTCTGGGTGTGATTGGCAGTGTGGAGAGACAGCAAGACATGGAAAATTCTAAACCTAGATCTTTGTTGAGTTAGGAAACTTGCACGCCATTCCTAAATGAATACTGTTTTCTATGCAACTAATGAAATGGGTTTCTTCCCATATCAGGTAAAATAAAAATGTTTTATTAAGATGCTATTAAGAATGAAAGATTTCAACTCTGAGGTGATGGGTTACATCCATTAAATTTCCAATGATGATCTCCAAAGTTGGAAATATTGTTAGGGGGCTGTAGAATTAGAGGCATAGTAATACAATATATTTAGGTATGAATTGGTGGAACTATTTTGAAAACTCACTTGGTATTATGATTTATTAAAAGACAATCAAATGTACATACTTTGAGACACAGAGACCCCACCACAAAATGAGGTAGAGAAAGGTAGATACAAAAGAGAAAATAGATGCTCTTTAGTTGGAGAATGTTTATATGGTACATGAACATATTAGAGGATTTTTGTGTCATAAGAAGCTTTAGATATAAAGAATTGAGAGAAGCATGAGGATAATTAAACAAATGAATTGAAGAAAGGCATCCAGTATAATGGAGTCCTTATTTTCCCATATCCCAAGGACATTTGTGGAGTGTTTTGGATCTCCACCCATCAGTGCAGTTCCTTACTTTGAGGCTAGTTGAGTTTTCCTTCTGCAGTTCTTTAATGAGAATCCCAACAGAGGATACCAAGGATGTTCAGAAAATGCATTGATCAGCAAACACTGACTCCCTTGACAAATAGTGAGAAAGAGCTGCCAAAGGTGACTCCAACCTTGATTAAATTACCCCATAAATCTTTTAACTTTATAATCTGTTTGTGCTAATGATGGAAAAACCACAACTCTGAGATCCAAAAGCACCATCTCCAAGCATGTGAAATCCTCTCAAGTCTTTAGGGTAAGGGTTAGTTGTTGATGAGTTTATGCATCAGGTAGAAATGGAAGGCCAAGATCAGTTGCCCTGACCAGTGTCTTGCAACTGAACTCAAATGACTGAAAGAGAGAAAAGCATAGTTGTGTCTCTATTAAATCCAGCTCACTTCCAGCTGGATTTGCCTTGGATTTGAAGATGAAACCCACCTCTCAATGCCACTTCTTACTGGGTCCTTAGTTTCAGATTCGGGCTAATAATTGAGATGACTTCACTAAGCCTTCTGGGTGTGATTGGCAGTCTGGAGAGACAGCAAGACATGGGAAATTCTAAACCTAGATCTTTGTTGAGTTAGGAAACTCCCCTCCAAGGCATCAGTCCTCTTCAAAAACAAAGGACTACCAACAACAATCTTCATGTGAAGAAGGTTATGAATTCAAAAGTTCAGTGTTCCTCTTTCAGTTAAATACAAAAGTCCAGTTTCGCCATCAGTCACTTTTAATTGAAAAAAAAAAAAAAAAGTTCTGAGCTAAGTTTAAAATTAATTGGAAAAAAAAAAGTTCTGAGCTAAGTTTAAAAGTGCAGTGCTTTCACTCAAATTCAAAAAGAAATTGTTCTCTCACTACCTGTAAATCATTTCAAGTCAAGGAAATGTATTATCTTCTATACGTTTAATTATTCTGATGCGATTCCAGAACATCTGTTATCTATTACCAGCCAAAGCATTGTCATTCTTGAAAATATAATCTTATGATGGAACAATTAAAGGAAAATACCTCCCTATCAGTTATTTCTGCAAGATGTAGATGGAAAATAACATTTTCAAGATAAAAAGAGGGGCTATTATCAAATCATATTTCAGACTTTAAAATAATCATGTTGGATTAGGGTTAGACTATTAAAATAATCAGACTTTAAAATAATCATAAACTGCTGATGCTCAGAGCTTTGTACCTCAGTTGACTTGATTTTATGCATGACAATTAGGCTAGATGGTTTTTAAACCACCCATGCAATTGCTACTGAAAGAAGGCTTAAACTTAAAGTCTTTGTATGGAATCCTGTTGAGGACCGCGCTTAAGTGTGGAACCCAGAAAGCCTGTAAAAAGGTTAAAAAGGATGGCAAATGGGGAAGTCAGTTCTCCGAATCCCCATAGTTTTGAATTGGTCCTTCTGATGCTAAGTCTTTCATCATTTATATTGTCATCCTCCCCATTCCTTGCCCCATGTACCAATTTCTGTTCTTTGTTCTAGCCTTCAAAATGGTGGGGAGGGGGAAAGAGACAGGCTGCCTTTCATTCTCCATGGGTCTTTAAGCCCCATAGGGAAGCCACTGGCTCTCTTTATCAGTAAATTCATGCTTGTCTAATAGACTACTGTTAGAATCTTAGTGTTAACTCAATGGAATTGATGGAAGCAATGCTTGTGTGCTTGGGTTTGCACCTTTAAGAGTTTACACATTAGAGGTCACACATTGGAGTTCACAAGTTTTGGGAGATCCATACCCAGAGAAGGAAATTATTTTGTCTGAACGTAGACTGAAACAGTGTCTTTCTCTCTCTCTCTTATTTTAAACTTAATTTTTCTTGAGGATTTTTCTTTTCGTTAGGGTGGGAGACATGGCCCAAGTTGCTTATGAATGGTAGGTGTGGATAAGGAAAAGAACCTGGAACTCTAAGATTTTAGGGAAAAAATTGTGAAAAACAATTTTTTCGTTTGAATGTAACTGGGGAAATATTAAATAAAATTTCTAGAAAAGCTGTTTCTTCCAGAATGGAGTCTAACAGGATGGGAGGTAGGGGAAAGAGCATTTGCCTCTTTCACAGAAGTTATACAACAGGATATTGTGGCACATTCTATTTGGGATTACTTGCTTTACAAGGACAGATTCATGTGTGAATATAATGTATGAATCACAAAATGGAGCAGCTTTAGATTCTCATGTTTTCCCCAAACTTCTCTCCATCTACATCCCTAATTGATTTTCCTCCCCAGGAATTCCAGTTCCCAGAGAAGATGTGATTTCTTATTTTGAGCAAAAGGAAGCACCATAGATGCTGGACCAAGAAGGCCTGAGGAGCAATCCTCCAGGGACATGAAAGCTGTGGTTACAAGATACTTCATGGACTTACCATGGAGTAAATGCCAGGCTTGGGGGAGAAAGACCTGCCTTGAAATTCTTTTTCAGACATTTCTTGGCAATAGTGCCTAAATCCAAGTTTCCCCATCTAGAAAATAAGAGGGTGCACTCCATGGCCTTGTAGGTACCTTCTACTGATCATCTATGACCCTATAAGATTCCATTGTTTGGGATTTGGGCTGAGGGAATTCTTCTGTAAGTGCAAAAAGGGATCAGGTGATGCCAAAAGAGCTAGAACTAAGTCAGCAAACATTTAAGTGCCTGTGATATGCCAGACCATGGGCTAAGCACCAGGAGTTAAAGAGATGCAAGGAACATCCCCTGCTCTCATGAAGGTCACAGACTGTTAGCTCCCACAATACACCAGCAACTATGTAGAAATCCACTATGGACCAGATAAATTGGATAAATTTAGTGCCTCACCAAATCATTAATTTGTGAGCTTAATAACGTTTTCAGAAGGAGAGCACAATTGAGGAGGAAATAGTCAAAATGAAATAAAATAGCTAGCATTTACATAGTACCTACTATGTATCATGCACCATATAAATATCTCATTTTATCCACAAGACAACACAGGACTTCTATGCTATTATTATATCCATTTTACAGATGGAGAAACTGAGGGAAACAGAGGTCCTAAATCTTGACTAGCAAGTTTCTGACATGGGATTAAAACTCAGGTCTTCCTGACTCAAAGCTCTATCCCCATGCAATTCATTGTACCACCAGTTGTATTGTGGTTTTGAAACAGATATGACAAAAATGCTCACACATGTATGAGGTGGAAAAGAAGAATTTTTTTAAAAAGGAAGTTCTTATTCTACATCAGAGAATCCAAAATGGAAAGAAATCTTATGGACATAACCAATGTGGAAAGACTTTTAGATAGGGGAGCTCTTACTATAAGCAGAGAATCCATACTGGAGAAAACTTCCATGACTGAAACTAAGGTGGAAAGACTTAGACATAAGGAAGCTCTTACTACACATTAGAAAGAATTATATTGGAAAGAACCATTATGAATATAACCACTAAGGAAAGGCTTTCAAACATAACAATAGTTATATTCTACATCAGAAAATTTATAGGAGAACATTTTAAAAAGTGTAATCAATGTGGAAAAACATTTACATAAAGTCTTTTTGTGTCAGAGAATCCAAACTGAGGAGAAACCTCATGTATGTAATCACTGGGGACAGGCTTTTTAAAAAGAAGAATCTCTTACATTACATCAGAGAATCCAGATTGGAGAAAAACTTTGTGAATGTAATCTAGGTGAAAAGGATTTTATAAAAATTTGATTGGTTATTGCCAGGTCTGTGAGGTAAGTTAAAATCATTATTGCCATGGCTCTCTTCAACACTGAGATGATTCAAACTAGATCCAATGATGTTGTGATGAAGAAAGCCATCTACAATCAGAGAGAACTGTGGGAACTGAGAATGGTTTACAACATAGCATTTTCACTCTTTTTGTTGTTGTTTGCTTGCATTTTTTTTTTTTTTTTTGCTTCTCTCTCTCTTTTTTTTACTGGTTTGATTTGATTTTTCTTGTGTGGCATTATAATTGTATAAATATTGGTGCATATATTGGATTTAACATATTTCTACCATGTTTAACATATCTTGAACTACTTGCCATGCAGGGGAAGGTGTGAGGGACGGGGAGGGAAATTGGAACACAAGGTTTTACAAGAGCAAATTGTTAAAGAATTGTCCAAGACTATGTTTTAAAAAATAAAAAGCTTTAATTAAAAAAAAGTTAAAGTGATTAAAATGAGGAAAATGAATTAGGCAGAGAACATTGGGAGAAGAGTTGTATTGTTGCTGCCCTCTATACTTACCCTTCTCTAATCATAATCTTAATGAGAGAGGGGAGGAGGGAAAAGAAAAGATGACTAGAGACAGCAGATAGCTTCTTAGGCATGTGGGATCCTTCTTTTCCACCAAGACATTTATATGAAAGACAATATGGTGGAATGGAAAGATCACTAGATTTTGAATCAGAGATCATGGTAGAAATCCTAATTCTGTACCTCTCTGGTCTTGGGCAAATAATTTCAATTAACTGGGTCTCATTGCATTTAGGTGAGGGTTCAGGTCTCCTCCAGTTCTAAATCTTTGATTCTGTGGATCTGAGAAGCCAAAGAGGAACTTGAAGATAAACCCTCAAAGCCAATTCTTGCTGGGTCCTCAGCTTCAGATTTGGGCTTATAGTTCAGATGAATTCACGTAGCTTTCTGGATGTGATTAGCAGTTGGGAGAGGCAGCAAGATATGGGAAATTCTAAACCTAGGTGGTCTTTGTTGAATTAGGTAACTTGCACATCATTCCTAAATAAGCAGCTCTTTCTATACAACTAGGGAAATAGGTTTCTTGCCATATTTATTCAGGCAGAAAATGTTTTATTAAGATGCTTTCAATAATGAAATATTTCAATTCTGAGGCTACAGCTTGCACCCATCAGATTGACAGTGATGACTCCAAAAGTTGAAATATTGTTAGGGGGCTAGAGAATCAGAGGCATAGTAACATACAAAGTATGTAGCTATCAGTTAGTTCAAATGTTCTGAAAAGCCAGTTGGTATTAGGATTTATTAAAAGGTGATCAAATGTGACACAGAGTCCCCAGTGCAATGCATAAACTCTAAGGAACTAAAGGAGAGAAAGTAGATGCAAAAGAGAAATAAAATAGATGCTCTTGAATATCTAACAAATTGTGGCACATGAGCATATTGGATTTCATGAAAGCCATTGTCATCCAATTAAACTTGATGGTCTTCAGGCTATCACAGAAGTTTCATGTGATTTGTGGTTCAGTCATTTCTGTGGTGACAAAGATGCTAGAATGGTTTGTGGGTTCCTTCTCATTTTATAGATGAGGAAACAGGCAAACAGGCCTGAGGGAATTGGCCAGGCTGACACATATGATAAGTGTCTGAGGCACTCTGAAGTTGAGTATTCCTAATTCCAAATCCAGGACTCTGGGCACTGTGGCACCCGCCAGCAGTGCTTAGTCTCACCTTAATGGAGGCTGTAATAGCCTCCTTTAACAATGTTATAGAATATTTGTTGTTGCTATTATTGAGTCATTCAGTCATATCCAACTCTTTGGAGGGTTGGTAAAGATATGCCATCCAATTAAACTTTATTGTCTTCAGGTCCTCACAGCAGTTTCACCTGATTTCTTATGTCATCCTGTCAATGATGATTGTGACAGATGATTGTATCAATTCTGCCCACTTTGAATCAAGGCCAGGGCCTGCTGAGACTGAAGGTGGCGCAAAGGTAGAACTTTCATACAAACTTTTCCAGATTCAATTTTATAATTTTTAGCATCAATGGTCAATCTATCCAATAAAAATCACTTTTATATTTGAAACACACATCTAAACCCCAGTACTGTGGATACCAAGAGGTCACTCTTACTTAATCAGAATGGGACAACATTCTTTTAGCGACTTCTTCTACAAGGCTAATAAGATTTTTGTGACCTTTTCCAAAGAATATTATTTTAGAGAAACCCTTGTATATGAAATGTTGAAATGTTCAATAGCAACATTTCATATGCAAGGGTTTCCCTAAAATCCCAATCCAAGAAAAATTAGAAGATAATAAATATTACTATAGACTTACAATATGAAATAAAGAAGTGATTGACAAATGACATCAATTCAGTTGAACATATTTCCAAACTGTTACATTAAAAAAAAAAAAAAAAAAAACACTGTACACCAATCAATTGGACACCCTGGATTGATTGCATTCAGTGACATGTATAGCAGACTTTAGTTTCAATTATACTGTTTTATATCATACTTTGACATTTTTAACTGTATCATTCTCATGAAATTTTAAGTATATTTTGCATTTAGGTCTGTCCTATCTATACAAGGTCAAATTTCACAATCATCCTAATAGTTACATATTTACCTCCTCACTAATTATTCACCACTCTGAGTTGAGTCAGGGGTAGTATTCTTGTTCGGGAGGAAATGATGAGTGAGTGAATTTCAGAACAAATCCTGAAAAGACTTGATATAGTCGGGATATAGATAGATACTATATATAGTAACTAATGCTAAGTGAAGTGAGAAGAACCAGGAGAACATTGTGCACAGTAACAGCAACAATTCTCAATAATACAATTATCCAAGACAATTCCAAATGATTCAAATGGAAAGTACTATCCACATCCAGAGATAGAACCATGGAATCTGAATGCAGATCGAAGCTGACTACTCTCACTTTGTCTTGTTTTGTTTTGTTGCTTTCTCATGTTTTTTTTTGTTTGTTTTTCTTTTCTGATTTTTTCACAACATAACTAATGTGAGAAAATGTATAAGATGATTCTCCATGTATAACCTATATCAAATTACTTGTCATCTTGTTGAGGAGATGTAAGGAGAGAAGAAGGAAAAAATCTTACAAAGATGAAAGTTGAAAACTACCTTTACATGTAAATTAAAAAAAAAATACTATTAGGTTGAGGGAGAAGGAATGATAGCCCTAAAAATCATTAGAAACTGATTAGGTCAAAGAGCAAATCAGAAAAAATAATTTCATTTAAAATTTACAACAAGGCAACATACCAAAAATTTATGGGATGCAGCGTAATATAACTCTTTATTGCCTCTGGGAAAAGATATAAAGTCCTCTGGCATTTATAACCATTTAAATGAAATTAAATTAAAATAAAAAAATTTTAAGGCTACAATTGCATCATTATTCTGAAATCATTTCTTATACAATGGTTTCCCAAACATTCCACAATCAGAAAAATAGAAGAGAAATAACAACATAAACAATGTTATTGATTTAAAATATGAAAGAAAATTGTCAATTGACATCAATTCCATTTAATGCATTTCTGAAGTATCTTATATAGAATAATCAAGTCAGCATCTCTCATTTTGACTCTCTAGACTGATTGCATGCAAAGGAAGGTAGAGTAATTCTGAGCAATGTCCTTTCATTCTTACAGTTCCTCCTCATATTGCTTTAATGCTGCATTTTAAAAGTATTTTGCTTTAAAATCTGGAATGCTTGTAGAGGGTCAAAGATCACAAAGACAATGAGAGAAACAGTACAATTCAATCTGGAGTAACAGTTACAAAAGGTGTCTAGCACTCCCATTTTCCCAAGAGTCATTTGCTTCCAGTTGCTCAGAGTATAGCACCTATTGCTTTGGCTCAGTCTTCAGTTTTAGCAGGGCAGTCTTTCTGCTCAGGAGGAGATAAGTTTGGGAGGGAAAGAGCTGCTGGAGGAACTGGGAAGGAGAAGCTCTCAGAAATGACCCAAGGGGGGTTGGGGTTTAGAGCCATGGTGGAGAGTGAGCCTGGGTTTGTGTGATGGCGGGGAGGCAGGAGGTGGGGGCATAGATGGGGGGAAGGAGGGAGCGGAACCGGGGTCAAGCAGGAGAAAGAGTGAGAAATCCTTAAATCCTGCCCCTTGTGATTGAATGAAAAGAGCTCAACCATCCTGGAGGATGGGGAGGGAAGGAGGCACTCCTGGGACTAGGAAATCCCTCCCAGCCTGTGTTGACAGGAAGCAGGAAGTCCCTGAGCTGAGATCTGTCTCTCTCCCCTGTAATTCAGCTCTCTCTCCTTTTTTCCCTTGGAGCTACGATCACTTGGTCTTCTGGAAGCCAGACCTGTGCTTGCAGTTCCCAGGTAGGTCTGAGCCAACATCCCCCATACATCCAGGCTTCTGCTGATTGTTTTTGCCATTGGGTCTAGTTCTCTTCTTCTGACCTCCCAGTGAGTGTCCTCCAAGTCTACCAGGAAGATCCTTTCTACCAGCCTTCCTCTTTATGAGCTTCCCACCCCTAACCCTTTTCCAGATTCCCAACCCCTTGCACAGCTTCCTGGCTCACCCTGCCTGGATTTGTCCATAGGAGCCCGGTAGTACTGATTTCAGTCTTCTGATCAGGATCTGGGCATCCTGTCTCCCTGTCTCCGCCTCTTTCATAGAGATGCCGATGAACTCCTTCAGACCCGATCTTTTTTAAGGATCCTTGAGTCTCGTCTTCCTACCCTCGGGACCTCACCCTGGACATAGCGACCAAAGCTCTTTCCTGCTCCCCTTTAATTGAAGCCATGGTTCTTGGTTCCCTATCAGGTCCTAGGCCTGTGGCTCCCAGGCTCCACCAGAGAGTCCCAGCTGTCCTCCCTACCTCCTAGGTAAACCTTGGAACATGGTCTCTCTGCTTTCCTAGGATCAGCTGTCCCCCTGGAGCATTTTTGTCACTCCAGGATCCCTGACTTCCCTGACACGACTTATATTCATCCATCTTACCTCCTAGATACTACTCTCATTTCCCAGACCTCTTGCTTCTCTGACCCCTCTTCTTTCAGAGCCTCCAGGGGCTGAATCCCAGATTGGATTTTGTCTTCCTGTCTCAGGCTTGCTCTGGTCATTCCTTGGTGGCTCTGTTCCACAGCCCTCGCCATTTTTCCTGGCATCCTTCCCTCCTACATCAGGAGTCACTCTATTATCTAGAATTATGTGTGTGTTAGTTGGGGAGAGGGGATACAGGAACGGACAGAGAACCAATTGGAGGGAGAGCTCTGACTCAGAAGGCATTGACTAGTCTCCTTCTACCTGGGATCCCAAGCCCATGTAAGAGGACAGGGAAAGGAAGGAGAAGAAGAGGAGTGGGAGGGAGGGATGGGTTTTCCTCTTCAGACCATCTTCATTTTCAGTGCTGACCCTATCCTCCATGTTTCCTGTCTTTCCCCTGAGGTCAGGACCAGGATCACCCCCTGTAAGACTCTGTAGACGTGCTTCCTGCCTATGGAAACCCCTTTCCCCCTTCTGGGATGATTCTCCCTCTCCAGTTCAGTCTCCAGGGTACCAATGCCAAAATGTGAGAAAAATTTAAAAGGTTTATGAGGGTCCCAAATAGTGGTCACACAAGCAGCCTGGGACTAAAGTGATGGAGTGGGTAAAATGGGCTCTTCTATGTAGAGGTAAGAAAGAGGAGGGACTCTTTCAGGAGCTCTAGGACTTTCTCTTGGCTTTCAAAGAGGCTTAGAATTAAAGTCTCTCTCAGTTACCATGGTTAGTAAGAGCTTTAGCTGCTGCTTCATTTGTGGCCCTATAAAAGGTGCGGGAAGTGGTCTCTGAGGTAAAGGCCAGGGAACAGATGGAAGTACTTGACAAAATGGAGTCACTTTGGATACTTTGCTACCTCCATAGGGAGCCTGGAGCCAGAGGAGGTGTGTCCTGGAAGCCTCAGATATCTTCCTCAGGTGAGTGAAGTCCATCCATAATCTGAGCATCATCAGCAGTCACAACCATTTCCACAGACACAGAAGATGGTGTGTGAAGTTGGCAATGCTTTGTGTATGGATCCTTTCTTTACCAAAAGAGGAATTAGGTGTGATATAGATGGAATGGGGGAATGTGAAGGGAAGAGGGAGGCAGCTAGTTAGTACAGTGGACAGAACACCAGCCCTGAAGTCAGGAGGACCTAAGTTCAAATCTGGCCTCAGACATTTAATACTTGCTACCTATATCATTAACCCCAGCTGCCTCAACCAAAGGAAAAAAAAAAAGATATGTGGGGACTAAAGATTGCTTGCAGTCTTATGTCTCAACTGCTTTTTAATGTCATTCTGACAGCCTGGTGATACGGAAGTTTGGTCTTAGTCTCTTCTGGCTGACTTGTTTTCCTTTTGCCTTCCATTTGTTTTCTTCCCTTTTTTAAGTCTCCTGAATTTGCCACAGTATTTGTTCTTGCCTCATGGCTGCCCTTTGGCCCACACAAATTTGTAGAGAGTTTGTTGTGTGGACAAGGTCTTGTGAACTCCTGGATTCTTTCTTTCATTGCCTCATCACCATGTCTACTCTTGCTCTTCCTTTTCTAAGAGTCTGCTCAAATATAGCCAAACAAAGAGCTAGGACTTGGAGACAGGAGTCCCTCTTCTGCATTTCTGCCTCAGTGTCCCATGTAACAATAGTGCTTAGGAGGAGGATCTGTTTTGCTCCTTATTTTGCTCATTCTGGCACATTTCTCCAGTTCAGACTTGAACACAGAGCTGGACTCTGCAGCATTCCTGGAGAAAAGGTCTGGGCTGGTCTTGTTGCTGCTTTCTTGGAGTACTAAGTGTTGTTTTATTATAGCCTTTTCCCCATGGGCAGTTCCCTTCACTCTCTCTCATATAACTTATTCAATAATATTTACTCAGCAGAGTAGTAATGACTCAAATCCAGAACTAGATTCCTAGCCTTAAATTCATCAGTTACTATCGATTCTTCCTGATTCAGTCTTACTTTCTTCATCAAATGCCAGGGTAAAAGGAATAGCCAATTGTGTTGCTGCACAGGTACCCACTGAGATCCCAGGGAAAGCAGGCTTGAGGGTGCTGCCTCTACGTACTACCCAAGGTTTGCTTGGGATATGTTCATCCCTGAGTAATTGCCAGAGCTACCCTCAGATATATTCCTGACTTGGGTACTTGACCCTACACTTCCCAGATTTTGCAATCTTTCACCCTGCCATGAGGGCCAAGTTGATTGATCTCCAGAATTAAGGAATACCTAGCCATGGTATTTTGGTAACAGGAAGAATTTACTCTCATGTTTTTCCATACCCAAAGAGAATGGCAGTATATGGGCAAGGGGCAGCCAGCAGCACAAACATAGAAAGTGCTTTTTGTTCAGTCTGTACAGAGCATTTTACCAATTTTACCCAGGTATTGGTGTTTATTACTTTTGTTAAATCCTTAATTTGTTTCCAAATCTTCCTGTTACTGACATTTTTCAATCTGTACCTATTACCGACATTATTCAAAATTAGACAGTTCTATAAAACCTCTTTTCCTCTATTAGGACCAAATACTTATTGCCTAATATTGTCCCTCATTCTTGGGAGGTGTGCTTATACCTTCCCTGAAGATTCTATACATAGCTCATCAGGCATCATCTCTCTTAAGAGCAACTTTCAGAAAGGAGGAATCCCAACAGAATAACAGAGATTTATGCACAAAATCCTTCCTTAACAGAGCTCATTAACCTGGCAAAGCCAGGATATTGAGATCAAAGAAATTAACCCAGACATCTACATGAGTCAATCCGACTCTAACCCTAACCCTAACCCTCTCTGCCGGCAGTTTGTTTTTTTTTTTTTTCCTAGGCACGTAAAACCTGTGGTGTTCTCTTCTTTTGTATAATATGATGGTTCTCTCTGGGAGCAGGTTTCTTGGCGAGGTCTTCTGAAAGCAGCCTTAGTTTCAGTTCCAAGTAATAATCACCTGGAAATGCAGCCAGGGATTAAAGTACAGTCTTTTATTGTATTTTCCAAAATAGCCGGATTAATTTTGTTAGAGTCCTTTCTGCTTGGTTCCAAGAGCTCTTTGCAACTTCTGCCTCTAGCTCAACTCCGACCGACTCCTGACTTCTCAATCTCCCCAATGACTTATGGCTTTCAGTATCTCCAACTGCCCTCACTGAGACTGAGAACTTCTTATATATGATCTCTTAAAGGTGTGAACCCAAAGGTTGACTCCTCCTCTGAGATAGTGGGATTGTGGGAGGTGTAAACTTGGATATCTCCCAACTTGTGAACTCCAATGTGTGAGCCAATGTGTAAACTCTCTTAAATGTGTGAGCTCTAATGTGTGACCTCTAATGTGTGAATTCTCCCAAAAGTATGAACTCCAAAGATATAAACCCAAGCACATAAGCATTGTTTCTATCAATTCCATTGAGTTAACACTAGGATTCTAACAAAAACCCTTTTTGCAGGATCTGTGTAGGATGGTCTGGGATAGGCCAGTATAGATTGATCAGCAACTTTTCATATAAAAATTATTCAAAAGAAAACCTGTTTGCCACAGGACACATTATACAAGCAAATGTTATTCCTACGTTAGTAACAAACTTAAATAAAATTGACTTTCCATTGATGTAACAAAATATTCTATAATATTACCCCCCTCAAAAAAAACTTGAATACACTAAAATTCTCTTCTCTAAACCATACTAAAGAAGTTTCAGTTTTATTATTATTAATCAATAGAATAAGTTAGATCCCATAAACAGTCGAGTCAATTATTTGAAACCTTTGAGGATCTTATTTCATACAGACACATCAACCTAACAGATAGATGACTAGACCAAATATTTATTTATCTTATAATAAGATATAATGACTACATATTTTCAGATCAAAAACAAGATATTACATACTTGAATTGTGCTTATGACTTCCATTGGCCACTTACTCTGATCACAGAAATTTGCTATAACAGGAGAAACTAGGGGCCTGACTATAATAGCTAACAATCCCACCTTACAGACTGCTCAGGAACCCATTTGAGTAACTTCACGTTATTTCTCTCAGATGGCAGGTTACTAACTTCATTCGGATAATCCTTGCCAAAGTCAAAACTCAAAACAGTATCAGTAATGATCCCAAGAGATTTCATCTCGATAGCAAGTTTCACTAACCAGAGTTTTTACATCCTAAACGCTCTATCCCATGTGCCTTAACAGCACAGCCAAAATCAGATGCAGGTTTGTAGGCTGAAATCCTGCTCTAGGCACTTCTTCTTCTTTTTTTTTTTTTTTTTTTTTTTTTAATGTCTGATATGCATTATTTTTTTTTTTAATTTAATAGCCTTTTATTTACAGGATATATACATGGGTAACTTTACAGCATTAACAATTGCCAAACCTCTTGTTCCAATTTTTCACCTCTTACCCCACCCCTCCCCCAGATGGCAGGATGACCAGTAGATGTTAAATATATTAAAATATAAATTAGATACACAATAAGTATACCTGACCAAAACGTTATTTTGCTGTAGAAAAGAATCAGACTCTGAAATATTGTACAATTAGCTTGTGAAGGAAATCAAAATGCAGGTGTGCATAAATATAGGGATTGGGAATTCAATGTAATGGTTTTAGTCATCTCCCAGAGTTCTTTTTCTGGGCATAGCTGGTTCAGTTCATTACTGCTCCATTGGAAATGATTTGGTTGATCTCGTTGCTGAGGATGGCCTGGTCCATCAGAACTGGTCATCATATAGTATTGTTGTTGAAGTATATAATGATCTCCTGGTCCTGCTCATTTCACTCAGCATCAGTTCATGTAAGTCTCTCCAGGCCTTTCTGAAATTATCCTGTTGGTCATTTCTTACAGAACAGTAATATTCCATAATTTTCATATACCACAATTTATTCAACCATTCTCCAACTGATGGACATCCATTCAGTTTCCAGTTTTTAGCTACTACAAAAGGGGCATGCACAAACATTCGTGCACATACAGGTCCCTTTCCCTTCTTTTATAATCTCTTTGGGATATAATCCCAGTAGTAACATCTGCTGGATCAAAGGGTATGCACAGTTTGATAACTTTTTGAGCATAGTTCAAACTACTCTCCAAAATGGTTGGATTCGTTCACAACTCCACCAACAATGCATCAATGTCCCAGTTTTCCGCAACCCTCCAATAATCATCATTATTTTTTCCTCTCATCTTAGCCAATCTGACAGGTGTGTAGTGGTATCTTAGAGTTGTCTTAATTTGCATTTCTCTGATTAATAATGACTTGGAGCATCTTTTCATATGACTAGAAATAGTTTCAATTTCTTCATCTGAGAATTGTCTGTTCATATCCTTTGACCATTTTTCAATTGGAGAATGGCTTGATTTTTATAAATTAGAGTTAATTCTCATATATTTTGGAAATGAGGCCTTTATCAGAACCTTTGACTGTAAAAATATTTTCCCAGTTTATTGCTTCCTTCTAATCTTGTCTGCATTAGTTTTGTTTGTACAAAAACTTTTCAGTTTGGTATAATCGAAATTTTCTATTTTGTGATCAGTAATGATCTCTACTTCTGCTTTAGTCCTGCTCTAGGAACTTCAAGAAAGTTATAGATCACATTTGCTATCATACTCCTTAACAATGAGTCCCTCACTAATACATTGTTGGTGGAATTGTGAATATATCCAACCATTCTGGAGAGCAATTTGGAACTATGCTCAAAAAGTTATCAAACTGTGCATACCCTTTGATCCAGCAGTGCTACTACTGGGCTTATACCCCAAAGAGATCATAAAGAACTGTATGTGCATGAATGTTTGTGGCAGCCCTCTTTGTAGTGGCCAGAAACTGGAAACTGAGTAGATGCCCATCAATTTGGAGAATGGCTAAAAAAATTGTGGTATATGAATATTATGGAATATTATTGTTCAGTGAGAAATGACCAACAGGATGATTTCAGAAAAGCCTGGAGAGACTTACATGAACTGATGCTGAGTGAAACGAGCAGGGCCAGGAGATCATTATATACTTCAACAACAATACTATATGATGACCAATTCTGATGGACCTGGCCATCTTCAGCAATGAGATGAACCAAACCAGTTCCAATGGAGTAATAATGAATTGAACCAGCTATGCCCAGGGAAAGAACTCTGGGAGATGACTAAGAACTATTACATTGAATTCCCAATACCTATATTTTTGCCTGCTAGCATTTTGAATTTCCTTCACAGGCTAATTGTACAATATTTCAGAGTCCGATTCTTTTTGTACAGCAAAATAATGGTTTGATCATATATATTTATTGTGCATCTAATTTATACTTTAATATATTTTAACATCTACTGGTCATCCTGCTCTCTAGGGGAGGGGGTGGGGGAAAGGAGGAGAAAAATTGGAACAAAAGGTTTAGCAATTGTCAATATTGAAAAATTACCCATATATATAACTTGTAAATAAAAGGCTATTAAAAAAAAAATGAGTCCCTGAGGCACTTCATAAATACTACATAATTTCCAATTTTCAGAGAATTTGCAGTGAGCCAGAAATGTAACAAACTTCCAGGAAGTTCCTTGCATTGCTCAGCAGTAGTGTCTTTGATATAGCGTCCCAAGTGACTTTGCCTTAAAACAACTAGAGAATTGAAAAAGAACAGCAAATATTCAGTTATTAACACCATGTAACCATAAGCTATTTCTTTAAATAATAGAAGCAAGTAAAGTTAAAGAAAGTTCATTTAACCATCAAGGGAGGCAGAGAAGGTTGGGGGGTGAGCTCCAATGAGTGGATTTACCACTCTTTACTACTTTTTTCTCCCAGCAAATGTCAGGTTCCACTCAGGAACTTGTCCTTTCCATTATTAATTATTAAAACCACTTTTTATGTTCACCTCTCTGTTTGTCTGTAACCTCGTCCCTAAAGAAATCTACCTTTCACTAAAGACAATGACCACAGTGAATTCTTCACATGGCCAAAACCCAACTTTTGGTGTCTGTTATCATCTAGTGTCTACATCACCCACATCATTTGGGTCCTTGAACTTTATCATTGGGTGCCTGCTCAACATCCCACTCTGCTGTCTGTGCCCATCATAACCCATATCAATACTACTTACCAATTCTAGGTTTTAATATTACAACAATAGCCCCAAATAACTTAATTAGCAACCCCACAATTTTCCTAAGTGACAATCAGATAGAACATAGCCTATCATAAAAATGGGCAAGAAGCTCATGGGACTTACAGCTGAATTTCCGATTTTAACATGTACACCAATTGAAAAAAAAAGTTATTGTAAAAATTAATATTTTAATTTGTGAGATTCTAACTTAATGCTCCATTCAAACTAGTAATTGCTTTTATAAATCAATCCGTTCTTGTCTCTTGTTTTTAAAACCACCTTTTAAAAAAATACTTTTAAGATTCACAATACAGATAATCTCTAAATAATTTTGGACCAAATTTCATAAATCTTATACACATGCCCAGCAAAGCTGACAAAATTTTAAAGCATAGTTCATAATTTTCACAAACTACCCAATATACACTAATTAAGAGGTACAAGCATAGACTTCTTTAGGTATGTTACCAGAGAACTTAGTTTTAATAATCATGTTTTTTACCTAAAATGAAATCAAATACAGATTTAAACTTCTAGAAGCAATATTTCACTATGAATGCACAAATATTACTAAAAATCCAACTGCATCAAGTGAAAGCAATTCTATCATATACAACTTAAATTTAAATCACAGTAATTTTAGTTACATTTTTGGAAGAAAACTCTTCTTCCACACCAAAAACTCCATTCTCCCAGACTGCCCAAAATCTTTGAAATGGTAGTAAACTATTTGAGACCTCAGATGGAGACATAGACCCCTAGGAACAAAATAGCAATAGCTCCTATCAGCCCCCTAAATTGTGCACTCCTCCCTATATGAACTGCTGTATTGGGAAGGGGGAAAAATTTAAAGTGTAAAATGGATTTCCCTAGATTTCTCTAAGCCATGTGGAAATCAACTACACCCCTTTACGGAGTCCAGAGTCCCCTGAGAAGAGTTTTGGGACTCTGAAAGAATAGGGAATGTAGAGACCCATCTAGAGAGAAACAGAAGGTGACTCCTGAGTATGAGATTTGGGGGAAGACTACTGTTCTTCCATTATAGGAATATGCCTTAATATGGCTTTGACTGGCACCTTGCAAACATAAAGGAGTTTAGTAAACTAATTAGGTTTGCATCACAATGATAATAAAGTTTGTCCTTTGATTGGATATGGGTTCAAGCCTGCAAATTCTTATTAGTCCCCTCATGACACTGGTCTGTGATCCCAACTTTTTGGGGTCTCCTGAAACTGCACACCATGGCTGCTAACTTCTTTTGGGTCAGCCTTCCATGGCACTCTGCCTTGTAGTGTCTTTCCCCTTCCCCCACATCATATGGTATCTCCCCTAACTCCACTGTGCTTCTTATCCACACTTCTCCTTACAGCTAAGTAACTCTTTTAGGGTGCTAAGGCCCTTTCAGGATTTAGCTTGGCAGCGAAGAGAATGCCCCAACTTCATGGTGTTGAGGTTCAGAAGGGGATCCCAAAAGGTCAGGGGTTACAGTATCAGGTAGGTCTGAGGGCTGGTCTATTCATTATTGTCTAAGGCCCTTGGTTATTACTGACCAACAGATTATCTATATGTCAGTCAATAATGTGTATAGGACTATTCTAAGGCCAGAAGACTTTGAAATCATTGACAGATTGTCAAAACAATCACACTCTAAGGTCAGAGAGTCTCAGGATCCCTAATGTATATTTCCTAAAGTCTTAAAGAAGAAATATTATTCTACTCCTAGGTCAGAAGACCTTTTGCAATCATTGACAGACAGATTGTCAGAACAATAGCTAACTCTAAGGTCAGGGGAACCTGATTCTAAAGTCAGAAAACTTGCAAATCCTTGATGGATTGTTAGAACAGCAGCATTCGAAGGTCACGGAACCTTGAAATTATTGCTATATTTTCCTTAAGAAATTTAGGATTTAGGGATTCTCCCTTTCTGTTAGGTAATTAGGAGTTCCTCTCAAAAACTCTTTCATATGCTCTCCCATCTGTTTCATTTTGACCATTCCTGCGTCTATTGTATCCCTTCATTTTGCCTGTAACCTATTCCTCTAAATAAATCTATCTTTTGTCAAAGAGTGTGGCCAGTGTGAATTCTTCAGATGACCGAACCCCAGCTTTGGATGCCTGCCATCATTTGGTGACAAACCCCACACCATAGATCACATCAACAGAAAAGGAAAAAATGACATGGAAAACCATCAGAATCAAAGTACATTGGCCAAACACATGATAGCCATGTAGCAGGCTGGAAATATAGCCAACCCTTGCCAAGCATAAGGATACATCCTTTCCGATATTTAGTCAGTCTATGGGCTTTTTAACTCGGTTTCATGATTCTTGTTTTCCCAAGATGATAGCTTTCTAGGCATCTCTTTAAAACATTTATTTCTCATAAAGAATCTGGCAATATTGTCCACATAAATTGGTTTTTAATGAATGAAGGAAGCCTCTTTTCTAGTTACTCTTGCTTTTCCCTAATGAAATATTATAATAAAGGAATAAATGCTTTAAACAAAAGAAAGCAATTTCAAATAATTACAAATGTGAGCTGTTTTGTTCATGACAACATCATATCCAGAGTGACCTCAGACCTTCAATATGAAATATTTCTCAAGTTTTTTTCCAATTGATCCTATAAAATGCTTTTCTCAAAATTCAAGAAGACTCTTACAGACTATGGTTCCAGAAGATGACTCTGACACTCAAAAATGGTATGACCTTTAAGCAAATCCCTTCTCTATGCTTCAGTTTCCTTATGGAAATTGAAGAGGGTTGGATTCCTGAATCTGAAGGGACTAACAGCGCTACATCTCATGATTTTTATTGGTTTAGGAGATGGTGATGTTCAAGGATGTGGCTGTGGACTTTACCCAGGAGTAGTGGGGCTTCTTGGACGATCCTCAGAAGGAGTTGTACAAGGAGATCATGTTGGAGAATGCCTGGAACCTGCTCTCCCTGGGTAAGGACATTTCCCTGGGTAACTCTGAATCTGTAATCACAGGGAATATGTTTGGATCCAGGGTTTGGGAGGGTAGGGGGTATTAGAATGGGGGAAGTGCTGGTCTCCTGTGTCCAAGAGACAGGATCTTCTTGTATTGTTTTGCACTGTATAATAGGAAATTGAGGGTGTCTTTTGTTGCTCCTGAAGCTGTCTCTTAACAATTTTAGGCAGCTTCAAGTCAAAGATCAAATCAGGATAGAAGGATCTCAGACATGGAAGTAATCTCAGAGGTTATTTTGTTTCACCTCTACTTAGACACAAATTAATTTCCAACGCTTTGAAAATTGTTCAAGCAGGTTTTTGTAATGTTTTCTCTAAAATATAATGTTCTCTGTTGAGGTTTTCTTGCACTCTCTGGGAGCAGCCTTCATTTCAGTTCAGTAATCACCACAAGTACAGCCAGGTGTTAAAGTTCAAATCCTTAATTGTCTCCTTCAAAGTTTTGTCTCCTTTCCAGGGCCCAGTTAGCTTTCTTAGTGGCCTATCTCTCTCCTTGGTTCCTAGAGCTTGAGCTCCTGCACAAGTCCTTTGCCTTCTCTCCGAATCCAAAGGTTTGTGCTTCAGCCTCCAGCCACCACAAAGGTGGATGATGGAATGAATCTGTGTCAGCCTTTAAAAGCTTCTAGTGCTCCTGTTTTCTTTGGCCCTGAGAGTTTCTCCCTTATATGCTCCACACTGAGTATACACCAATCATTAGATCACTAGGAAACCATTATTTGTTGTAGGATTAAATCATTGCTAAATTAGATTTAACCACTGTATCCTCAATTCCACTTAGTACCTTGTTTCAAGTTCTGACCCATAACATCTCCTTGTAGGATCAGATCAATCATACTGGACCATGCTAAATTAGATAACTATCGTCTCTATCAATTCCACTGACTTAGTAACTTCTAAGAATTCTTTGTTTCAAGTCCAGAGTTCTGGCCCATAATAGGTTTTCCTTATAACCCATTCCTTTTTGGGATGGTTCTAACATTTGGAATATTCTTCTTTGTAATGAGCATCAATTTGTATCCCAAAATCCTAGTTGTCCCCAGTATAGGAAGTGTGTCCTTGATCTGCCTTCCCATTGTCCTCAAATTCCATCATAAATGGTGGAAAAGGAATGGAAGGGAATAAGCATTTCTTTTCAACTACTATTGCCAAGTCTTGTGCCATCAACTTTTTTTACAATCTATTCCCAACAATATCATACAAGAACAACTTCCAGCAAATGAGCTATTTTAACTATTATAAGTATCCAAATTATAGATAAAGAAGGAAATAAAGATTCTTTTTCCATCCAGTTAAAGAACTAATAGACATATATATAGCAGAATATTACACATGTATACAAATGTATATGTATATACGAATGTATATGTGTATATGTATGCATGTGTGTTTCTATGTACATATATGTGTGTATGTATGGCTATATCTATGTCTGTATATGTGTGGATATATGAATTTGTGTATATGTATATGTGTGTATAAATGTGTGTATATATGTATGCATGTAATAGTAGCCATCACTAGCATGAGAAAGACAAAGTAAAAGGAAAAAATCTACTTAATATTTGTCTGTTTGGAAGGAATAGCAAGTTGTACCTTGTAGATTTGCAGTTTCATGTTCAATCATCTTTTTCATTGTACTATGTTATAGATATGCTTGTTTATAAATTAAAGACAAAACAGAATATGTCAATTTAATGTAATATTAACCTTCCAAGTTAGGTGATACTGTTATCCCCACTTAAGAGGTGAGGAAACTAAGGCAAACAAAGTTTTAATTGAGTTACCAAAGGGTATACAGTTAGTAATTGTCCGAGGCTTAATTTAAACTCAGGTATACAATGTCTATCTGTACTGTACTATCAGCTCCCTTAAATTTTTAGATAATTTCTAGATAATGCATAATGGAAATTACAGGATTTGTCTGCTATAGAGAAGGGTGGCAAGACTAAGGTCCCTACTGATCAGGCTCAAGGCTTCTCAGGCCCAATAATTCTTTTTACCCAGCTTAAAAGTTTCTGCCAGAATGGAGCTTAAAAGGAGAGGAGGGGGAAAGAGCATTTGGCTCTTTCTAAGAACAAGTGGTACAACAGCAGAATGGGGCACATCCTATTTGGAGTTCCTTGTTTGACAAGCACTAATGGATGACTATAGACTGATATGGGTGAACCTAAAGGGATGAATCTCAAAATGGAGGCAGCTCTGGATCTTCACTCTTTCTCTCAGGAGAACTAAATGACAAAATTCTCTCCATCTTCTTCCTTAACTGATTTCCTTCTCCAGGACTTCTAGTCCCCAGAGAATATGTGATCTCTTACTTTAATCAAAGAAAATCACAATGGTTGCTGGACCAAGAAGGCCTGAGGAGCTGCTTCCAGGTGAGTGGATACCAACAGGGATATAAAAGTTCTAGTTTCTGGAGACTTCATGGAGTTACCCTTAAGTCAATGCTACGTTTTAGAGAGAAAGACAAGCCATGGAATTCTTTTTCAGATATTTTTTGGCGATGGTGTCTTTAGCTAGTCATTGGATCTTGGGTTTTGAGATGGGATTAAAGTGCAGGTCTTCCTGATTCAAGGCCCTATCCACATTATCTCCACTATGCCTCCAGCTCTATTCTGTTCTGAAACAGATAACATGAAAATGGTCACACATGTATGAGGTGAAAAAGAGAAAGACAAACATCCAGTGAGAGATGGAATTTCATTTTTTAAAAACTCTAGCCAGTCAAAATTGTTTGCAAATTACTATTAAAAAGAGTTATATTTTCATTGGCTCATGACAAGTGCTTCTTCAGATATTACTTTGTTTTTTCTATCACTGGTAAAGTGGCTACACTGTCACTGAAATCCTACTTAAGGACCAACCCATGTTGCCAACCAATTCCTTTAAGAAACTACCAGATAGAAGAAGAAGAACATAACCACAGGATAAGTTTAAATTAAAAAGCAACCTCATTATTTCAATGAATGACACTTCAAGTCTATTTTTGTAGAAAGATTGTATTTTTCCATTATGATTTCATGATGGCCTCTACTGTGTAATCCTAGTGACCATGGTTTGCAAGTAGCCTACCAGCACTGCTGCAAGAATGGAGACCCAAATAATACCTTGATCTGGTGACTACAGGTTTGATGAGATGGAATTACTAGGTAACCCAAGAAGGAAAGAATTATTCTGGTGCAATGAGACAGACACTGAGGGTCTTCTCATGCTTGTGGCCATTTGTGCAGGAATGTTCAACCTTCCTGGAATTTTGGAATTTGATGTCAAGTTGAGAAACTGAAAAAACAGTCACAGTTAAATGAAATCATGGCATAATCCCCAAAAGCAGTATATTTGTAATCATAATATTTTGAAATCACAGAGAAAGATAGTTTTTAAGGTACATATATGCACAGAGTTGTAGTCCTAGAGAGCAATTTATCATTTAAAAGCACAGACAAATTTTGGGGTCAAAACCTTTGATTTCACTGTCTCAAAGAGGTACAACAGCATGCTCTACTCTTTAATGCCACAGGATGATTAACTCAAATTTCTCCACGAGGTCATATTTTTAGACATAGATAATTTCACAATTTTTTAAAAAATTGTGTTTGTTAAGAGAATATGCATAGGGATATGATGATTTTTTTTAAAGAAATAAGTAATGGCTATCTTTAAAAAAAATGTAATGGGTCAGAACAAAATCACTTATGCATCAGATAAAATACAAAAAAAAAAAACACAAAAAATGAGTGTTAGTGTTCTAAATGTTATCTCACATAATGTAGAAAAAATAAATAAATAAAATTGAAAGTGATCACCAGAAAGTACAGACAATGAAAGGAAAGGTGAAAATTGAAAGTGGAGAAAATTTGTCAAATGCTGTATTCAGAGCTTTGCCATTCACCAAGTGTGAATTCCAGTCTCAGCTGCTGGGATTTGGTTCAACTCACTCAAATATTCTGAGCTCTTGGCCTGAGTTGTGCACATAGTGAGAATGAATGCACTTTCCCTATTGTCACAGGTTTACTGTAACGATCTAATGTATTTATGCAGGAAGCTCATTAGAAATTAAATCATAATCAGGATGTGAGCTCATATTATTTTTAAGTGACTGATTATGAACATGTAATGGCTAGCTGGGGAAATAGAAAAAAACTGAGTTTTTATTCTTCTGATAGAACAAACAGGATATAAATATATATGTGTGGCAGTGTTGTGTCTGTATTTGTTTTATTGTTGTCTTTTTTTTTTCAGAAAGAGAAAAAAGATTTGAAATGAAGGAAAGTACTCCAGAGCTAAGTCTTTCTGTAGTAGAAACTCACAAGCAAAGCATAATCAGTGATAGTCCTGGTAACTTCACTTGGAAAGATATCTGTGATATACTTGAGAAAATCCACAGTAGAGAGAAACCTTATGAGCATAATCAAAATGGAAAATTTTCACAAAAAGATGGGCTCTTAATGGACATAAGAGAATCCACATACCTCTTGAATGTAACCAATATGGAAAGACTTTCAAATATAAAAATAGTTTTCCTCTTCATCATAAAATCCACATTGGAGAGAAACATAATGAATGTAACCAATGTGGAAAGATGTTTAGTTATAAAGGAACTCTTAGTGTACATCAGAGAATCCACACAGGAGAGAAACCTTATGAATGTAACCAGTGTGGAAAGGCTTTTATAGAAAGTGGAACTCTTAATAGACATCAGAGAATCCATACAGGAGAGAAGCCTTATGAATGTAATCAATGTGGAAAGGCTTTTACAAAAAAGGAATCTCTTACTGCACATCAGAGAATCCACACTAGAGAGAAACCTTATGATTGTAACCAGTGTGGAAAAGCTTTTACAGAAAGGAAATCTCTTACTGGACATCAGAGAATCTACACTGGAGAGAAACCTTATGAATGTAGCCAGTGTGGAAAAGCTTTTACTAAAAAAGCATATCTTACTGTACATCAGAGAAACCACACTGGAGAGAAACCTTATGAATGTAAACAGTGTGGGAAGATTTTTAGTCGTAAAGGAACTCTTACTGTACATCAGAGAATCCACACAGGAGAGAAACCTTATGAATGTAACCAGTGTGGAAAGGCTTTTATAGAAAGTGGAACTCTTAATAGACATCAGAGAATCCATACAGGAGAGAAACCTTATGAATGTAATCAATGTGGAAAGGCTTTTACAAAAAAGGAATCTCTTACTGCACATCAGAGAATCCACACTAGAGAGAAACCTTATGATTGTAACCAGTGTGGAAAAGCTTTTACAGAAAGGAAATCTCTTACTGGACATCAGAGAATCCACACTGGAGAGAAACCTTACGAATGTAACCAATGTGGAAAGTCTTTCACAAAAAAGGAATCTCTTATTATACATGAGAGAAACCACACTGGAGAAAAACCTTATACATGTAATCAGTGTGGAAAGGCTTTTACAGAAAGTGGCACTCTTACTGTACACCAGAGAATCCACACTGGAGAGAAACCTTATGAGTGTAATCAATGTGGAAAAGCTTTTACAGAAAGTGGAGGTCTTAATAGACATCAGAGAATCCATACAGGAGAGAAACCTTATAAATGTAACCAATGTGGAAAGACTTTTACAAAAAGGGAAGCTCTTAGTGTACATCAGAGAATCCACACTGGAGAGAAACCTTATGAATGTAAACAGTGTGGGAAGATTTTTCATCGTAAAGGAACTCTTACTGTACATCAGAGAATCCACACAGGAGAGAAACCTTATGAATGTAACCAGTGTGGAAAGGCTTTTCGTTATAAAAGATCTCTTACTAGACATCAGAGAAACCTTAAAGGAGAAAAACCTTATAAATGTAACCAATATAGAAAGGCTTTTAATATTAAAAATAGGACTGGTTCTTGCCAGATCTATGAAGAAAGGTAAAAGCATTAAAATAAGGAGGAAAATGATTTGGGTAGAGAACAATGGGACAAGAGGTACTAGTGCTGATGCCTTCCATACTTAGCCTTTTTTAGCTAAAATGCTATATGGAGGAGGAAGGAAAAGATGACTAGGGATAACAGACAGCTTCTTAGGCATATTGGATCCTTTTCCACCTAGTCACCTCCTTCCAAGGCAGCAAGGTATAATGGAAGATCCCTACATTTGGACTCAGAAGACATGGGTTGAAATTCTAGTACTGCTGTGGTCTTGAGAAAATAATTTAACTTAACTGGGTCTTAGTGCATTTAGGTTAGATTAGGGTTTCTTCTGGTTCTAAATCCTTTGATCCTCTGGACCTGAGAAACCAAAAAGCAGTTTAAAAATGAACTCTACCATTCTGTGGAATTGTCTTGGATCATTGTGTTGATCAGAGTAGCTAACTTTTTTACATTAGTCATCCTTATAATTGCTGTTACTATGTACACTGTTCTGATTCTGTTCACTTCACTTTGTGGCAGTTCATTTGGGTTTTCCCAGGTTTTTCTGAAGCCATTCTGTTTACCATTTCTTATAGCAAAATAATATTCTTTCATGATCATATATCTAATTAAAACTTTTACAGAAAAAAAAAATGGACCCTATCCCACAATGGTATTTTTTCCTGGGTTGGCAGCTTCACATTCAGATAAATAACTCAGATGGCTTCACTAAGCCTTTAGGGTATGATCGTCAACATTTGGAGAGGCAAGAAGATATGTATATATCTATGAATTGGTCCAATTGTTCTGAAAAGTCATTAAGTATTAGGATTTACCAATTTTTCTTGTGTAGCAAGATAACTGTATAAATACATATACATATATAGTATTTAACAAATACTTTAACATATTTAACATGTATGGGACTACCTGCCATCTAGGGGAGGGGGGTGGAGGGAAGGAGGGGAAAAGTTGGAACAGAAGTTTTTGCCAGGGTCAATGTTGAAAAATTACCCATGCATATATTTTGTCAATAAAAAGCTATTAAAAAAAAAGTATTAGGATTTATTCAAAGGTGATCAAATGTCTATATTTTGTGACTGCTCTGAGTCATCAGAGATAAGATCCTACTTCCAAGTATAGTCTCTAAGGAAGTGAGGGGAAGAAATGGTTTAGCTACAATAAAATATTCATTGAAGTGGATTTTTTTTTGTTTTTTGTTTTTGTTTTTCTTGTAGCCCAAAAAATATATAATTATTGTATTATATATTACATAATAATTATATTATAGATGCATGTCTGTCCCTACATTCTGTGTGACTATGGCCAATGTCTCACCTAAGTTCACCACAGAGGATCCATCCAATATTATGGAGTCACCCCAGAGAGCAAGGGAGGGAAACAAAAATTAAGAAAGAGAGATTGAGAGAAACAGTAACAGAGTCAGAGAGTGAAAATAGTATAAGAAAGAAGTAGAGAGATAGCAGGACAGAAATAGAGAGAAATTTTCACTTTTCCATATGTGAATTAATTAATTGTAGGTTTTGGAAATTTAATTTAGCTGCACTTAGCAATTGCTATCAGTGGAGAGAGACATTAATGCATTTTTTAAAATATATTTACCACAATCCACAGTCACTTATCTTCAACCAGAAGGAAGAAATCTATGATTTTATTTTTCTTTGCTTGTTTTTTAAGATTGAGTTTTGGCATGCCAATGACAATCCAAGAAAACCATATCAAAAATTCCATACACCAATGACACCCCAAGAAAAACACATCAACCATATGACATGCCAAGAAACTCATGTCCAAAATGCAACATGCAAATGGCATGCCAAGAAAAGCAAATAAAAAATTCAACATGCCAAATGCAAGCATTCCTATAAAATCTCTACAAAACTTTCATTTGGAGGTGATCTCTTCTGCCTTTGAATTGAAAAACAACTTTTCTTATTTCTCCTTCATGATCTCTCTTGGATTCTAGTTATTTAAACCACACCTAGTAATTTGCAGGTTTCAGGAATGCTCTACCCATTTCTCGGACTTTTTTATATCCATCTTTCCATCTCTCTTCTCATTATATTACACAGTGTTCTCATAGTAGCATTTCCATGACTTTCTGTGAATCAGTTGATGAATAACCGATGATTTAGGGTTAGATTAAAGAAAGATGCATGATAAAAATAAAAAAAAAGAAAGAGCCAAAAAGACAGATTAATAGAAAAAGTGAGAGAATTCTAGAGAGAACAAGCCACAGTGAGACAGGGACAGAAACACGGAGTAGTGAGAAGCCACAGAATGAGAGAACGAGAAAGGAAAAAAAAAAAAGAACAATTCATAGAGACAGAAAAACAGACAGATAGACGTAAAGACAGAGCCAGGGAAGGCAAGCCAGAAGATCCAGAATGAGAGAAAAGGAGTTAAAATGCCAGAGAGAAAGCTAAACAGTGAGAGAAAGAGTGAAAAGGAAAAAGTAAAAGAGTCAGATATAAACCGAAAAAGAGAGGAACAGAGTAAAAGGGAAAGAGACAGGCTTAGAGAAAGAAACAAAATTTTGAAAATAAAAAAGGAGAGAGAAAAGGATACAGAGAGTGAGAAAGAGAGAAAGGAATAGAATATAAGATAGAGATGGAGGGGGAGAGGAAGAGAGAAAGTGCCAGGATAGCAACTGAGAGTCAGAGAATGAGCCAGAGCAAGCCAAAGGGATGAGACTGAATGTGCCAGAGGGAGAGAGGGAGACAGCCAAAGAGTGAGAGAGATGAGACATATCAATAGCAAGAGGGGAAGTCAGAGAAGGAAAGAGAAATAGTGCCACAGCATGTATAATGTGGTCTTTAGTATAAGTATTAAATGAGTCAATTCAACAGGTGAGTGAACTAAAATGATATCTTTAAAAAGCAAATTGTTCAGTTACTTGATAATTGGATTTGTGCCAATACTTGAAAAGAAGACTGAAACTAGAAAGAATTGGTGATAATTCAAGCTGTGAATGTTCATAAACATACATGAGAAATGAGAGCAATGGAGAGATAAAGATTGCAAGCCAGAGTGAGTCAGAGCTGGTGAGAAAGAAAGTGTCAGAGAAAGAGAGCCAGAGAATAAAAAAGAAAAAGAGACACTGAGAGAGAGAGAATGAGATAACATGTAAGGAAGATTATAAAGAGAAAACAAAAGAGAGAAAATAAGCCAGAGAGAAAAAGACAGAAAGAGAGGCAGAGAAAATGAGCTAGAGTAAACCAGAGTGAGAGGCAGAGAGAGTGAATATAACTAAGGTAGAGAGGTAGAGAGGTAGAGAGAGCCAGAGACAGAATGAGAAAAAGAAACCAAGAGAGACAGAAACAAACAGAGAGGGAAGTCATAGAGACTCAAAAAAAGATCCACTCAGAGACAAAGACAGAAACAGAGTCATGGAGAGCAAGCCAAAGCTAAAAAAAAAAAAAAAAAGAAGAAGAAGAAAAGAAAAGGAAAAAAAAGAAAGTGCCAGGTAGTAAGAAAGAGAATGAATAGGAGAAAAAGAAACAGAGGGTCAGAGAAACAGAAAGAGGAGACACTGACAGAGATGAGCAAAGGGAACAAGGTACTGAAAAAGAGTAAGATAGAAAGAAACAGAGGCAGAATGAGAACTTTTAATTTTACTTCTTCATGTGTGAATTAATTAAATGTAGAGTTTGGCAATTTAATGTAGCTCTTCTTACAGATTACTAACACTGAAGGGGGGCACTGACTTTTGGATATTTAACAGAATCCACAGACACTTATCTTAAACCCAAAGGGAGAAATCTGTGGGGTTTTTTGTTTGTTTTTTAAATTTTAGTTTTGGCATTAGAAATTATGTCAGAGACAACTTGTTGATGTAAGAGAGAGGAAGAAAGGCAAAAAGAAATGACAGAGCCAGAGAGGCAGAAGAAGAGAGAAAGAGAGGAAAGAAAGGAGTCCAAGAGAAAAAGCCAGGCAGAAACAGAAAGAGGGAAAGCCATAGAGTAAGAGAGAGAGTGAGGGAAAAAAAGAGACTGAGATAGACACAAACCAAGACAGGGATAGCGAGAGTGAGCCAGAGTGAGAGGAAGATAGAAACAAAGTACCAATGGGAGAAAGAGATCCAGAAAGTAGGAGAGAGAGAGTGAACAAGAAAAAAAGAAGCAGTGAGGATCAGAGAGAAAAAAGGAGAAAGGAATAGAGTCAGAAAGAGAGAGACTGGCAGAGATTATCAGAGAGTGAGAATGAAAAATATAGGAAGAAACAAAGAGAATCAGAGAAACAAGAAAGGAACAGAAAGGGTCTGAAAAAAAGAAAGAAAGAAGCCAGCAGACAGACAGAAAGTGTGAGAGAATACCACAGGAAACCAAATAATTGGGGGGAAGGGAGGGAAGGGTAAGAAAGAGAGAAAGAGGCAGAGGGAAATAGTGAAAGAGACAGAGATAAACAATCAAACCAACATATGAAGAAAGAGTGAGAAAGAAAAAGTAATTCCAAAGGACAGAGTGAAATAGAGATAGTTACAGATAGCAAGAGACTTAGCCAGAGAGAAAGAGTGAAGGAGAGAAAAGTGTCAGAAAGACACAGAGAGTGAGGTAGTGAAAAAGAGAGAAAGAGAAGAGAGAGGAACAGGGTGAGAGAGAAAAAGACAGAAAAAATAGAGCAAACAAAAATAGAGTGAAAGTGAGAAAAAGGCACTCAGAAAAAGAGAGAAACATAGGGAGTGAAAAACAGAGAGAGGCAGAAAGAGACAATAAGCAAAAAATAGCCTCAGAATGAATGAGAGACTGGAAAAAAAGAGAAAGAAATGGGGAAAGAGTGAGAGACAAAGAGCAAGCCAGAGAGTGAGAAAGAGAAAGAAAGAGAGTTAGCAAGACAAAGAAACAGAATAAAAAAGGAGAGAGTCAGTGAAAGAAAAAGAAGCAAAGACAGAGATTTAGAAAAAGTTAAAGAGAGAAAGTAAAACCTCAGAAAGAGACATACAGAAAGATAGAAGCTGTAAGAGAGGCCCAGGCAGGTTTTGGAAAGAAGAAGCAGAAAGGAGAGCACAGAATAGAAGAGGAGAGGAGAGAGGGGGGATTTCATTCAGCATTGCTAATCTCATTCCATTATCTTTCTCACTAAACCCAGGCCTTTCCTGAACTTTCTTATTTTTATCCCGGTAATACACACAATCATATACAGAATTAATCTGTAACAATATACACCATTATGCTTATAATCACCCATGTTTGAAACCTGAAGTGCTCATTTGGATATCTCATCTTTATATACCCCACATGTATAAGCAGTTGCTAAATCTTAGCATTTCTAATTCTATTTTATGTCTTTAAAAAAGATATATGTGTATATATATATATATATAGAGAGAGAGAGAGAGAGAGACAGAGACAGAGACAGAGACAGAGACATACACATCCACAATGTTTTCTTGCTTCTGGTCGTTTTATGAGATCCTCATTCTTTTTTTTTTTTTTTTTTTAATAACTTTTATTGACAGAAGCCAGGGTAATTTTTTACAACATTTTCCCTCGCACTCACTTCTGTTCTGATTTTTCCCCTCCCTCCCTCCCCCACCTCCCCTAGATGGCAAGCAGTCCTATATATGTTAAATATGTCGCAGTATATCCTAGATACAATATATGTGTGCAGAACCGGACAGTTCTCTTGTTGCACAGGGAGAATTGGATTCAGAAGGTAAAAATAACCCGGGAAGAAAACAAAAATGCAAACAGTTTACATTCATTTCCCAGGGTTCTTTCTTTGGGTGTAGCTGCTTCTGTCAGTCATTGATCAATTGAAGCTGAATTAGGTCTCTTTGTCAAGGAAATCCACGTCCATCAGAATACATCTTCATACAGTATCGTTGTTGAAGTATATAATGATCTCCTGGTTCTTGAGCTCCTCATTCTTGCAGCACAGTAGGATTGCTTTAGCACCGTGTATCCTAACTCGTTCAGCTAATCCCCAATGAATGGGCAGCCTTGCAGCTTTCCATTATTTTCCCACCACTACAAACACTTTAGAAGGTATCTTGCCTCGATCCTCTTCTCTCTGCTCACAAAGCTACTATCCTTGTTCAGGCCCTTACAAACACTCATTTCTTCTCTATTTTTAAGAATCATTTTTTATAGCTTTTTGTGACACTTTGTGACTTTATTTGGGGTTTTCTTGTCAAAGATACTGCAGTGCTTGGCCATTTCTTCCTCCAGCTCATTTTACAATTGATGAAGCTGAGGTAAACAGGGTTAAGTGACTTGGCCAAGGTTACACAGGTAGTAGGTGGCTGGGGCCACATTTGAGCTCAGAAATAGGAGTCTTCGTGCTCAAAGCCTCTCTACTGTGGCACCTAGCTGCCCTAGGATTCCACAAATCTTTACTGATTGAGAAACATTCAGAAACATGGCCTGATTTAGTGTTTTATTCACTGACCCATGGTTTTGGATCATTAGGTCCCCTCAACAGTTTGGGGATTTCGTTGCCCATTTAAGAAGAAGGCTTATTTCAAACAATAGAAATAGGGGCCCAAAGAACTTTGCACAAATGTCTAGATTTCTTTCTTAAAGACCAGGCTTTAAAGCAAACCCAAACTGATTCTCTTCAGCCACCCATAGGTCCTAGTCCAAGCTCCATTGGGTTATTGTGTGGGCTAGAATCAGACTAAATGTAAATGCCAGTCATTTCTGCTTTGGTCAGAAACCCTGAGGGTCCCCCCTCAGATTGATTGATTTAGATTTGGGGGGGACTAGGTGAAAGAGGAGAGTCTTGGCTCAATTGCTCCCCAGCCTTAATCACTGAATGGGTGCTGCCTCAATCAAACAGACCTGTTGAAAACCTTAGTGTAAAAAGACCAACGTTTCCATTGTTTCCAAGGCGATCTTGATCTCTCTCTGAGCCACCGGACCCAGATAACCCTCGAGGGGAAAAAGAGGCAGGTAACTTTGCCCAGCTCTCCCTCATTTCTATTCCATTCATTTGTTTGTCATGGTATCCCCTCCCTGATGTCATGGTCCTCTTGGAGAAGGAAGGACAATGAACAACTCTCCCCTCCTCCATCCCGCTTTCTCTCTCTCTCTCTTTTTCTCTCTCTCATCTGAGGAGATATTTAAGGACAGAAAATCCTGAGTTAAAAAAAAAAAAATTTACACTGGACAGTGATAATACAGCTAGCTGTTACCGTCCCAATTAGAATGGTCCTCCACCCAATCAAACCTGCCCTAGTCAATCTATAAGCACTTATTAAGTGTCTGTTTTGTTCCAGGCACTGTATTAGGCACCAGAGGGACTGCACTGGGTTTCAGGGGGAGAAACATGACCCTAGTTTCCTAATCTTCTGATTCATAAGAGTTCTAATCAATATACAAAATTAAATTCATTTTTTTCTTGTAGGTGGTATGGAACAATGTAATCAGTGCTGATCTGAAGGCAGACAACCCGAGTTTTAATCTTAGCTCTGTCACTTGGTATCTGTGGGATGTTCAGCAAGTCATCTAACCTCATTGGGTCTCAGATCTTTCATCCTTAAAATAAGTGGACAAGGTGATTTCTAAGGCGCCTGCCAGCTCTAAATCCATCATTTGATATTAAGGAAATGCAACTTCCCTGCAACTTTGTCTGATTTTCTGAGGTAAATCAAAAGTCTGTATTCTTTTTTCAGAGACATGTTTGAAAACTGACACTTTGTTTAAAATTAAATTGGCTATTTCTGAGGGAGAGGGACATACTTTGCTAAGTTTGTGGGGGACATGCAGAGTCGCCCTCCTCAAGATGAGCTGGAATAGTAGGAGCTGGAAGGTAGAAAGAAATGAGAAGCAAATTCATATGATGCAGCAGCGTGTGTGGCTGTGCCCCAATGTACCCAATGAGCATTTAGCAAAATTCAGGCTTCTGTACAGCAGAGGTCCTCAAGGACAAAGACTAAACAGGGCCCAGATGAGCCTTTCCCTGATGTTGTGGCCCTCTACAGGCACTGTGGAGAGGTTAAGAGGTAAAGGGGAAGCAGCTGGTCTTCTTATCCAGAAATTGGCTAGAGAACGCTAATGCTCCTGCCAGAAAGCCATGCTCTCCTTAGTGAGCATTGAGGAGATGACAAAAAGATGTGCGCATGTTGGCTTTCAGATGGATGCCCTTGAACCTGCTCTTTCCTAAGGAGTCATGGAGGGAATGAAGATTAGGGAAACCAAGATATGTCATCAATGTGGGAAGACTGGTAACTTCAGGGCCCAGGGCCATCAGGCAGGGAGGAGAACTGGCCCCAAAGGGACATGCCATAATTGCTATAAACCAGGACATTACGCAAAGAAATGCCACAAAAAGAATTCGGGAAATGGGGTGAGGGGCTCCTCGAGGGCCCGCAACAAGCCTATCAGGTGGAGGAAAGGCATTTTCCAGTGACTCAATCAGGACTGCAGCAGGAGCCTCTCCGGCTTCTGCCCAGTGGGTCGGGTTTCCCCTTCGCAGTGGGGGGAGTTTCCAAATTGACCCTGGACACACAACCTTTGTACTAGTAATCAGGCTAGACCCAACTCTTAAGAGCAGCGCGGAGCAGCGCTTGTGCTGGGCTTGACCTCCTATACCCGGTTATAGTGCACACCAGTGATCACAGGAGAGCAATGTCAGGCTGCAGTGACTAATCCACATGACCCTCCAGCATTTTTAGCTAAGGGTGAGCTAATAGCACAGACGCTCCCTCTCATAGACACCAGACTCTGATATTGACCTCTAATGTATGTAATTAAGTATGTAATTATCAGTAGTGAGATTCAGGTAAATTCCAGTAGGCTTGTGCTGGAGAGAGCCATCTGTGGGGACTGAAAGTGGATCATAACATAGTATTTTGCTTTCTTTGTTGTTATTTGATTGGTTTTTAATCTTATTTTGCTTGTGCAGCATGATAAATGTGGAAGCATGAATAGAAGAACTGCATATATTTAACATATATGGGATTACTTGCTCCCAGAGGAGGGAGTGAAGGAAGAAAGTAAGAAAAATTTGGAACACAAGGTTTTGCAAGGGTGATTGTTGAAAACAATCTTTGTATCTACTTTGAAAATTTTGCACATAAATAAAATTTAAAATTAAATTTTGAAAAAATAAATGAAACTATTTTGAAACATTAAAATAATTATACAGCAGAATAATGTGGCATATTCTATTAAAAAAGCTCTAACAATTGATCAAAAAAGATTAATATATGTGAAAATAATAGAGTAAATTTCAAAATGGAGTAGCTCTGGATGCTCTTTCCCTAAACCGAGCTAAGTTACACGCTTCTCTCCCTCTTCATCCCTAACTGATTTCCCAAAAAGGCTCAGACCAGAAAGACATATCTTTAACGATTGAGCAAAAAGATTAATATATTGAAAAGTCACAATCCAATAACATGCCTAGAGGAGGGAGCCTGGTAGGAGGACAGAGGAATCCAAGGACATCGCCTTCTTCTTCCCTTCTCATTCCTCATCACACCGTTTAACGCTGGATTTACAGAACTTTGCTTAAGGTCTGGTCTGCTTTGAGGGTCAAAGATCCAATTACTGAGAAAATTAAATACAAATCCAGACAATTCAGTCAATACAGTCAATGATGCTGACACTGATCTTCCCAGAGCCTTTTGCTCAGACGTTCCGGGAAGGTGGGGGTGAGGAGGTGTTCTGCAAGAAGGAGGAGGGGCCAGTGGGGAGGGAGGAAGTTACGGGCCCGGGAGGAAGGGGCTCAGAAGGAGCAGCCTGGCGGGGGCAGAGGATGGGGGATTGCGCAGGCATCTGAGCACTAGGAGGGACTTGGGAGTCGGGAGGAGTTTAGGACCGAAGATCTTTGCGTGTTGGGGGCAGGACTAAGGGAGGAGCCCTGGCTCCTAAAGTGCAGCCTCGTTGATTGGAGGAAAGGGCCAACGTCCTGGGGCAGGCAGGGCGGGCTCGTGGGACCGGAAGCCCCCTTGACCCTGACAGGAAGCAGGAAGTGTCGTGGAGACCTCTCCCTTCCCTGCAGCCGGCACTCGCCCTTTCTCACTGTTTCCCAGGACTCGGGTCTCTGCCCTTTCCCGGACCACCACTACCTCAGCAGCCAGGCCCGTGCTTCCCCCAGGTAGTCTAGCCCCCCCCTATGTCCAGCTGCCCGGCCTCTGGGTCTCCTTCCGAACTCCAGGCTGCACGACCTCCGGCCTGAGCCCTTTCTGCCTGCCTGTGGGTGAAACCCCCTGACCCTTTCCAGTCCTTCCCCGCGTGCCCAGGTTTGCCCTTGGCTCCGTTCCTCAAAGTCCAGTCCCAGTTTCAGCAGCTCTCCCAGGGTTCCAGCTCCCCACCCTCCAGCAGCCCGGACAGAGGCCTCCGGCTTTCCCAGGCTCACGGCCCGTCGGAGCCTCCTCTCCCCCAGCAGGCTGACCCCTGCCACGGAACCACACTGGCCTGTCTGGCCTCCCGGACCCTCTCTGCTCCCCAACCTCCTGCTTCCTCGCCCCCTTCCGGCCAGACCGGATTTGGTCTCCCAAGCTCTGGCTTCCCTGAGCTGGCCCTGGGGCCTCCATTCCAGGCCCTTCCTTCCACCTTTTCCCTCCCTCCTACACCAAAGCAGTCAGTCTTTGGCTGGAATGATAAGTTGGGTTAGTTCCTTGGAGGGAGGGCTGAGGAACAGGAGGGGAGCTCTGACTCAGGAGCCTTGGAGGCTTGGTCTCTCCCTCGGACTCCCTCAGGCCCCTGTAGCTCTGGGCTCTCTGGAAAGGATGGGGAGGGAGGGAGGAGAGAGGAGTAAAAGATGGAGGAGCAGCCTTCCTCTCAGACCTCATACTTCCAATCCTGAAACCCTCCTGCATTGATTTTTATCCCCCTTAGGCAATTGGGGTTAGTGACTTTCCCAGGGTCACACAGCAGGGTTAAGGTGTTAATTTGGACTGGGCCTCCTGAATTCCGGCTGGTGTCTCCCACTGCCACCCCTAGTGCCCCCTCCCACTGGTGCAGTCTCCCCTGAGGACAAGACCAGGGCCTTGTAACTCCTGGAGGACCTCCAGCTCCATGAATCCCCATAGGCTTTCTCCTGCTTAGAAGGAGGGAAAGTCCTCTCTCCTCCTCGGGATGTTTCTCCCTCTCCAGCTTCTTGTGAGCAAGGACTGGCCCAGGCAGGGATTGGGTCAAAGACAGACGCCCAAAGTGGGGTGAAATTGCACAGTTTTACTGTCAGGGCCCCAAAGCCAGTCTCCCAGGCTGTGCACCAAGGCAATCGGCCTGGGACCAGGATGAGGAAAGCTGGGATTTTCTATGCAAAGGTAAGAAAGGAGGGGGCCTCCTGGGCTCTGGCCTCTTAGGTTTTTCAGGGAGGCTTAATTAAAGCCCCCAAGGTTAGGGTGACCTCTGCTTGTGAGAGCATTGGCTTGGCACCTTCTGTGGGTCCTTCAAGGGTGGGAGCAACAGGACCCTGAGATTAAGACCAGGGACCAGAGGGAGGAACTTGGCAAAATGGAGTCTTTGATTGCTTTGCTACCTCCACAGGGAGCCAGGAGTCCAGAGGCAATGGGCCCTGGGAACCTGGACCTTCTCCTCAGGTGGCGCACCGGACCCGACCAACATCAGCAGTCACAGCCTTTTCTATAGACAGGGAGGATGGGCTGTGGGTGGCAGGGCCCGATGGATGGGTCATTTCTTTACAAAAACGGGGAAACACAGAAGTAACAATCCTGCCCTGCCCAGCTGATTCCTTGGACCCCTGGATGCCAGGGCACTGAAATACACACACACACACACACCCTTTTGGGGGGGGTCACTACATTAGAGAGGACTGAGGAGGTTCTCCACTTATTTCATCAGGAATCTCCATTCCCCAGGAATCAGATCTGCTCTCTTGGGCCTGCCCATCCCCCTCCCCAGAGTCTCTCCTCCTCCTTTGGTCTCCCTGTGACGTGCTCCCCTGAAGCTCCTGAAGCACAATTTCTCATAGTTACATCTAAATAATATGCTCCGTGTACAACATGTCCTCATGAAGCCTCAGGAACTGATTGATCAGTGTAATATTCTTCTCTAAATTAATATTCTCTATTTAACATCTACTGGTCATCCCTGCCATCTAGGGGAAATGGGAAGGAGGGAAAAATTGGAACAAAGGTTTGGTAATTGTCAATGATGTAAAATTACTCATACATATAACTTGTAAATAAATAGCTATGGAAAAAATAAAGTGAAGGAAACATTTGAGGTAGTAAAATAAAATAAAATAAAAATAAATTAATATTCTCAGGAGCAGGTTTCCGAGTGCTTCTTGAGGAAACCTTTCAGTTCAGTAATCCCCACAAGTCAGCCAGAAGTTAAAGCCCAAATCCTTTGTTGTGTCTTTGCAAGTCTTGTCTTCTTTCCTGGGGCCCGTTTAGCTTTCAGAGGCCTATCTCTCTCCTCGGTTCCGGGTTTAAGCTCCTGCGCCAGTCCTTTGTCTTCTTGCTTCTGCCAGCTTCTTGAGGTCCTCCTGAATGTGTCTTGGTTTCTGTGGGGAGGCAGGAGGACTGCCACCATAGTCTGTCTCTTCCCTAGTTTTCCCCGACTGCCTTCTCTGGCTTCTGAATCTCCTGGACTGAATCCTGGCTGAGGCTCCTACCTTATATATGCTCTTTTAAAGGTGTGAATCTTGTGAATCATAGTAAGTACTAAGGACGTGTACTGAACTAAAGAACTGTTAAGCACCATGGTAAGCAACCATTGTCTCTATCACTTCCACTGACAGCACCTTGTTTCAAATTCTGGCCCATAACAAATGTTCCTATGTGTGTATATGGACATGTACACACACATACACACACTCTCACACACACACATTAATATTAACCAGGATCCACTGTCTCACTTTTTCACCAGCTCCCCCTCTACTGAGAACTCAAAAAACCAAACCCATTCACACACGGTCCAGTCCGTCTGAACAATGAAAAGATCTACTTGCTGAAGTCCTAAAACCTATTTCTTCTTCTGCACCAGGGTCTGCCCTCTTTAAGAGGCAGAAGCAGCAATGTGATTCCTCACTGTTCTTCAGCGTCCTGGGTCTTTGAGCTAGCCGAGGTTGCTGCCATAGGGGGCCCTTCGTTTATGGCCCTTACCTCGATGCCTTCCCATCACATACATATACACATGTGACTCCCTGCAGTCACATGTCTATTTCAGGGAACTCTGATCAATGCCTCAGGTTCCTTTACCCATTCAAACAGAACAAGGCGCATTTGTGTGCATCCTTTGATTTTGTTTTGCTCAGGACTGATCCCTCCCTTCATCTCTTCTCCCCATGATTCCCTCCCTTTTCTTCTCCCCTTTTCCTGGGAGTACATTTGCACTTCTCTATTCATCCTCCCTATGTATTTATTCTTCCTTCCTTGACTAGATGGCCGGAGTTCGGTGTCCCCACTCCTTTGTTTGTGATGTCTACCTGCTGACCCTCCTTGCCAGAGTACTTTCCCAGCCCTCCTTTCTCTGCACCCACTTCCGCTCTTTCTAAGTCTCCTAAAATCATGAAGACTGACAAAGACATTTCCAGCTTTCCTCGACTTTGATTCCTTCTGGAAGCCCAAAGAGGGATCTAAGTGGACACGTGTCATCTCACTATAATTGCATATAACTCGTTTGTCCTTTTATTTTGAGTCCCTGAGGCCAGTTCATTCAGGATTATTTTTTGTTTTTCTCTTCACTTGTGTTTGAACTTCTAAAGTTTTTTTCATTTATGGTCTTCCTTAGCAGTGCTTGGAAGAATTTTCATTAAAGGTCCTTTCCCCTAAGAGCGTGTTTTTGCTTCATAATTTACTTTTGACCATAAGATCATGTCCTTTGCCTTCTGTTATATTTTATTCCAAGTTCTCTGCTCCTTAATGAGAATTGCTGCTAGCATTGGGTCTGGTGCTAATGGTGGCTCCTTGATACTTGATTGTATTGGACATTCTTTCTGGAGGCTTGCAGGATGTTTCTGGTTCACTTTGCAGCTCTGCATTTTGGTGATGATTTCCTAGGAGGAAGTTGAGGTGGTTCGAGGAAGGTGCAGAGAGAAATCTGAGAATTTTTCTCTTGGCCATCAGGAGCTCTATTCACACAAGAGCACACAGACTAGTCATGCGAGAAGCTCCCTGGGCTAAAGGAAGCTGCCCATATCAGGAAATTTTGATACTTGGCCAAGGTTCCTGGAGCTGGAATGTCTGTGATCTCTAAGATCATTGTTCTATGGATTTTATTTGGGAAAGGAATGTGCTTTTAACTGCAAGGTTATGACAAGAACAGCTGAAAGTGCATTTCTGAAAAAAATTCAGGGCCTGTCTCACCAAAGTAACCTGTGCATTTTTTCTCTCCTTAGGATATAGGTGGGGACTTTAACAATTTCTTTCAGTCTTGTGTGGGCTGTTTTTCATGGCATTCTGCTAGGACAATGACACTTAAGTTTTGCCTTGCTCCCTTTTCTCTGTGACTTGGTTACTTTGAGATGTCTTACATTTTCTTCCCTATATTAAAGTCTCTTGAATTTGGTTTAGTATTTGTCATTGTCTTGGGGCTCCTAATTGGTCTAAGTTTTTAGAGAGCTTGTTCTATGGGCAACGTTTTATGAACTTGATTATTTCACGAAACTCATTTCTTTTCCATTTAGTCTCCCCTCAAGTACTCCATTCATAAACACGTCTAACTCTAGCTCTCATTCTTCCAAGAATTCTGGCCCCATTAGGCCTGTGCTTCTGATTAAATGTCTACCACAAGAGTGTTGTACTTTGTCCAAAGCATTCTCTTTATCTATTGAATTGACTGTGTGATTTTAGATGTTTTGTTTTAGAATGTGATTATGTTCATTGCTTTCCTAATGTTGAAATATCTTTCCATCCCTGGTAGAAATCCCACTTGCTCATAATGAATGGTTTCTTGGATGATTTAACAGTGCTTGCTTTGATAGGATTTTGTTTAAAATTGGAGAAAAAAAACAATATTCATTCTTTGATTTGTAATTTCCTTTCTCTGTTTGGACTTTCCTTGGTTTCACCCTTGGTTCTGTGTTTGATTCTTGTAGGATTCTTATCGGACGCTTCCTTGTTTGGAAGATTCAGTGGTGAAGGATGGGTACTGTTTGTTACAGATTTGAGGGAATTTTCCTGTCTGCTGCTCATTGGAATATATCGGGCTATTTTGTAAGGGGCCATAAGCCCTGCTCTCTCTCTGAGATATGCCCCAGAGTCAGCTGGTAGGGCGGGCCCAGGAGGTGCAAGGGGCGGGGCCTCTGAGGCCGGAGTGAAGGAACTGCTATAGGTTCCTTGAGCTGGCCAGGGGCGTGTCCTCCTGCTGGAGCTCTGCCTGGGACCGCCCTAACTGCCGAAGCCTGGGGTCTGGGCTCCGCCTCCGCATTTCTGGGAGCCGGGCCTGGCGCTCCTGGAGGGGGCGCAGCTGGGACAGACACCCCTGAGCAGAGCTCCTCTTCTCTTGCTCCCCTCCCTGAGAGAGACTGAACAAAGCCGGAATGCTCGCACCTCCTGGGGGATCCTGGGGGATCCGAAAACTGCTAAGTTTGGCCTAGCCGGGTCCAAAGGGGGCGCTACTGGGTTAGAGCAGCACAAAGGAGATGCTACTGGGTTAGAGGAATTTGCGGGGCTGATGGGTTAGAACCGGCCAGGGGCCTTTCAGGAAGTAGCCCCAAGGCTCCAAGTGGCGCCCTACAGGCACTTCCCTTATCACACCGCCCTTCGGACTCTCTGAGTTTGTGTCCGCCATACCTGCCCTTGCCCCACATGGCGCCTTCCCATGCAGGCTTTCTGGCCCCCTCAATCCCTTCCTTGCTTCCTTCATTTCCTTTGATCATTGTGCTTAAACTCTCAGGGCCTAAAGCCTCAAAGGGGCGGGGCGCAGACGGAGCGTGGTCCTCAGGTAGTGGGAGGGGAGAAGGAGGTGCCTTCTTGCTTTCTCCTCCTTGTCTCTCTTTCTCATCTCTCCTGCCTCCTTGGACCTTCCCATCCCTTCTGCTTCTTTCTCACTACCCTTCTGGACATTTACCTATTGACATTTTCCTCTTAGCTTTTTCTTCTCATTTCTTTACCATAAAACTGTATTCTAGGTATTGATTATCCTTTATTCCTTCTGGTTTCCTTGTGATTTCACCTTTGATGTTTGCTATTTCATTGACTGGATTTTATGCTCTCTTTGATCAGAGTGGGTAAAGGTTTTCTTTTATTTGTCATTTTTTTATTTCCAGTTTATCCATTTCCCTTCTAATTATTACATCTTATTTTTTGTATTTATTTGGGATTTGTTCATTTATTTTTCTGGGTTTTTTTTAATATTGCATATTCATTTAATCTTCACTTTTTCTGTATTCTTAATGTGTGCTGGTAATTCTATGTTTCTCCTGAGGACAGTTTAAGCTGAACCTCAGAAATTTTGGAATATTGTTTAATTAATCGTTTTCATTTTCTTTTACAAAGTTATCATTCCTAAGTTCTGTTCTCTGTCTCAGACATAATGTAATCAGTCGCTGGTAAATCTCCTTTTAGGTTTGCATTTTTTGTTGGTGATCTCTGAAGCAGTTTTCATTCTTATTTCATTAGGGAATGAAAGAGTATATTGATACTTTCTACCTTTTTACATGTGTGTGCAGGATCTCTGTATCTCGATCGTTAATTTTTCTAAAAGTACTATATGTTGAAAAGAAATATGCATCTTTATGGTCCCATTCAGAAGATGTCATAAGTCTTTTACCTCAAATTTCTCTAGACATTTGTTCATCTCTTCTACTTTATTTCATTCTGCTTGTCTTCCTCTCCCTTTTCCCTTTAGTTCTCCTACAGATTCCCCTCCCTGTCTTGTTCTTCAACTAGTCCTTTTCATTGGTTTTCTAATTGCATCCATTTTCTTTCCCTTTCTGACAGAGGTCTTTCTCCCTTTCCTCTGTGTCCTACTTCCCTTCCTGTTTTGCCTAGATTCTCATTCTCTGTCACACAGCACCTCTGCTCACCTCGTCGTTCTTTTTCCCTTGACACTTCATACAATCAAAGCCTCCAAGGTCCCCATTCTGAGGCTGTGCTGTAGGAGCTTTCTACTACTTAATGTTGCCCATCTGCACAGGTGCCTCTCAGATCTGTAACAAACAGTACCCATACTTCACCACTGAATTTTCCAAACAAGAAAGTGATAAGAATCCTACAAGAATCAAACACAGACCCAATACTAAAACCAAGGAAAGTCCAAAGAGAGAACCTTGCTTCTAGCAGGAAACATCCCCTCCAGATAATTCATCCTCCCTTGCTGTCCTTTCATTTTTTCTCCACATTCTTCTACAAATGGCAACCCTGTGCCCATGCTGTCCTTCTCCAAGTGCTAGTTTCCCCCAGGAGTGACAACTCCCTCAACCCCAAGACTAGTAGATTTTTCAGGCACTTTAGGTCCCCATCTCCTATAAGAATTTTCATCAGTGGAACCCACCTCCTAAATCAGGTCTCCTGCCTTTCTCCACCTTGTCCAACTTCCCATCCCTCCATGTGGTCTCCTTGGCAATCTCAAAATCTATAAAAAAGCAATAAGTTCCTCACATGTTCAGAAGTGAAATAATAGATCAGAAGAAAAACTTTAAAATGTGGTTTACACATAGACCACGATGAGGCCAGGTTAGCAATTCCTTGTTTGAAATAAACATGTGTAAAATTCACAATGGCCGTTCCCTTTGGCAAAAGGTGGTTTATTTAGGAGAAAAGGTTATAGATAAAATGCAAACATAAAATGGGCACAAGGAGTGGGAAATGGGAAATCAGTTGGAAAAGCAAAAGGATTATCAAGGAAAAGTGTTTGGAAGAATTCATTAAAGGGATATGCCATGTGGCCCTAGGGTGTCGTTCTGTTATGTATTCTGTAATAAGTCATTACTCAGCTTTATTTCAACTGATCCCAAATTTTATCAGTCTCGTAATGACCACAGTCTCAAGAGCTGACCCTGACTCTGAAAAAGCCTATGACCTTTGGGCAAATCTGAGTTTCAGCTTTCTCCAGTAAATTGGAGGAGTTTGGACTCTATTTCTGAAGTGTCTTTCAGCTCCATATCATGACTTTTGATGGCTTAGGTGATGGTGACATTCAAGGATGTGGCTGTGGATTTCACTAAGGAGGAGTGGCGGCTCTTGGAGCCCTCTCAAAAGGAGCTGTACAAGGAGGTCATGGTGGAGAATGCCAAGAACCTGCTATCCCTGGGTAAGGGCACTTCTGCTGATAATTGCAAGTCTGCAATCAAAAGGAAAATCTCCATTCTCTAGGGTGCAAGATTTGGGGAGTGGGGAAAGAGAAGGGAAAGTGCTGGTCTTTGCCTTGTATGATAGGATGTAGGAATGTCCTTTGTTGTTCCTGACCTCTCTCTTACCCATTCCAGGTGAAAGATTAAATCAGTGGAAGCATCTCAAACATGGAACAAATCTTAGGGGTTAGCCTCTACCTGGACACAAGTTTTTGTCTGCCAAAGTTCTGAAAATTTTTCAAACAGCTTTTCCTTTCAATTCATTCCTTTTGGGGATGGGTCTAGTATTTGGAATATTCCTTTTTTTTTTATTTTTTTTGTTAACAAGCATCAATTTATAGCTGAAAGCAACTAATTGGCCCTAGAGTATAGGAAGTTTCTCTTTTAATTGTTTTTATCTGCCTTAGTATTGCCTATAAAATTCCAGCAAAAGTGGTAAGAAACAGCTAGCTTGGTGGACATTTCCAAGTGGAGGGAAAGGAATGGAAGGGAAAAAGCATTTATTTTTACAAACTATTTGCCCAGTGCTGTGCCATATGCTTTCTTTACAATATAGTCACATTCATCAAGAACCACTTCCAGCAAATAAGTTACTTTGATTTTTTCTAAGTACCTAAATTAATGATAAAGGACAAATCAAGAAAGATGCCATTTGCATGCAGAGAAAAATCTGATAAACAGAAATATGATTATCATAATTTTACATAAGTATATGTGTGTATGCATATATATTTACATGTCTATTATTTATCTATGTATATAATAAATTTCTTTGTAATGGCAGCCAGCTCTAAGTTAGGGACAGGCAAAGCGATAGGAAAAAATTTATGTGATAATTTTGTTGTCTATTTGAAAGTAATAGAAAGTTGTACATTGTGGATTTATAATTTCATGTGCAATCAAGTTTTAATCATTTTTTAATGTACTATGATATGGAAATGTTTGTTTATAAATTAAAAGTAAAACAAAATATTTTGTCACTTTATTCTCATCTTAAGTTTCCAAGTTAGGGTGATACTGTTATCTCCATTTGAGAATTGAAGAAACTGAGGAAAACAGAGTTTAATTGACTTGCCCAGAGGTGCACAGTTAGTAATTGTCCAAGGCTCACTTCAAACTCAGGTACACTTGACTCTATGTCCAGGACTCTCCACTGAACTACCGGCTCTCTTTAAGTTGTGGAAAATGAAAACTGTGGAATGAGGCTATCCTTCTGTAAAAAAGGTATACTAAGTTCAAGGTCCCTCTTAATCAGGCCTGAGGCTGCTCCCACCCAGTAACTCTTTTTCCCCAGGTTTAGGATCAGAAGTTTCTGCCATAAGGGAGCCTCACAGGACAGGTGGTGGGAGGAAGGGCCTTTGGCTCTCTCAGAGGAAGCTGTACAAATAGTGGGCATGTCCTGTCTTAGGTCACTTGCTTTACAGGTCCCAGTCGGTGAATATTGACGGATATGTCTGAACATCAGGGGCTGAATTTCAGCAGGGAACAGCTCTGGATCCTCATCTTTCCCTAAGGAGAACCAAGTGACCAACTTCTCTCCATCTTCTTTCTGATTTCCGTGCCCAGGGCTTCCAGTTCTCAGAGAAGAGGTGACCTCTTATTTTGAGCAAAGGGAAGCACTGTGGATGCTGGACCAAGAAGGACTGAAGAAATGCTCTCAAGGTGAGTTAGGTGTAAGCAGGTATATGAGAGCTGTAGTTACAAGAGGCTTCTGGGACTTACCCTGAAGTAAATGCTCAGTTTAGGGGAGAAAGGCCAGATTTGGATTTCTTTGTTGGATATTTCTTGGCAGCAGTGTCCAGGGCTCCTCAGTGAAATCTCGGTTTCCCATCTACAAAATGAGTGGGCTGCGCTCCGTGGCCCTGTAGGGCCCTTCCAGTGCTCATCTATGATACTGTAACAAGTCACTGTTAGGGATTTGGGGCAATGGAGCTCTCCTGAAATTGCCCAAAGGGATTAGATTTGGGACATGAGCCATTTCTTAGAACTTCTTCTAGTCAATAAACAATTAAGGGCCTGCTACTTGGCAGCCCTGGGATAAACACCAGTAACACAAAGAGATGTGAGGGACATCCCCTGGAGGTCACAGAGTGATAGGGCAAACAATATACCAGCGACTGTGGAGAGACCCACTGTGCACCAGATAAACTTAATAATTTAGTGCCTCAGTGCATCATTAATTGGTGAGGATCATAATGGTTTAAAAAGGAGGGCAGAACTGGGCAGGAAAGGGCCAAGGTGAAGTAAAATAGCTGGCATGTATACAGCCCTGTGTGCCATGCTCTGCATTGTCTTATTTTGTCCTCACGAGACTCCAAGGACTTAACTGTTATTATTATGCCCATTTGACAGATAAAAAAACTGAATCTAACCGAGGTCTATAACTTGACCAGCAAATTTCTGAAGTGAAATTAAAACCCTCCGTTTCCAGATTCAAGGCCCTATTCACATTCTATCCACTCTGACTGTATTATGATTTTGAAGCAGATATGATGAACATAGTCATATAGGTATGATGTAGAAAACAGGAGCATTAGACCAAAAATGGAGACATGGAATTCATTTTTAAAATCTAGGCAGTCAAAGCAATCGCTGATTACTGTTTTAAAAAAAAAAAAAAAAAAAAAAGATTTATATATTTTTATTGGCTCTTGACAAGTTTTGCACTAAATGACAAATATACTCAAGGGTCAATTTCAGATATTGCTTTATGTTGCTTTTCTATAATATTTACATGCTCACAACCTTTGAAAGGATAGTAACTGAATCCTTCTTGAATGACCAACCCATGTCACCAACCAATTCCTTTGAGAAACTGCCAGATGGAAGAAGAGTAACATAATCAGAGGAAACGTGAAAATGAGAAAATAAGTTTATACCTGTGAGTGAGGTCTGATTTTCAGGATAGGTTGTGGCCTTCCATGGTGATTTCCTGATGGCCTCTCCTGTCCCTGCCTCCTGACCATGGTTTTCAAGTAGCCTGTCAGCATTGCTTCAGAAATTCAGACTCAAGTCACAATTAGAGATGGGGTTGCTAGGTAACCCAGGAAGGAAAGAACTACACTGGCCCAGGAAGAGACAGGCCCAAGGGTCTTTGCACTCCTGTGGCCATTTGTATATGAATGTTCAGCCTTCCTGAAATGCTGGGAACACTGTAATGTCATTTTGAGAAACCAAAAGTCTGTATTGCACTTAAAAGCAGCCAGAGTTTGATGGGATCACTGCACAGTTCTCCACAGCAGCGTATTGGTGATAATGATACAGTGAAATCACTGCAGAAAGACTTGTAAATGTGGAACTATGCACATCTGTGTTGTCCCAGAGGACAGCTGCCTATATAACCGAATCAGACATTTATTTACCACTGAAGGTGCCACTAACACATTTTTGGGTCAGACGCCTTGGATCATTATCTCAATCCTTCAGTGAATTTGTGAGGTTCTAAAAGGGAAAGAATTGCCATAGTGTAAGTCCCATATCACAAGATGAAGAATTCAATTTTCTATATGAAACACATTTTCAGATGTGGATATTTTCATACATTTTTAAAAATTGTGCTTGTTAAGCTATGCAGGGGACACATAATGATATTTTCCCCCCTCAGGCAATGGGTGTTAAGAGACTTGCCCAGGATCGCACAGGCAGGAAGTGTTAAGTATCTGTGACCACATTTGAACTCAGGTCCTCCTAACTTCAGGACTGGTGCTCTATCCACTGTGCCACCTAGCTACCCCATGATAATTGTTTAAAAAAGAAATAACTATTAGCTGTCTCAAAAAAAGTAATGTGTCAGTACAAAATCACTCTTGACATATGTTATACTCAGGTATAAGTTACAAATTCTTTGCTACATATAACAAGTGGGTTAGCCTTCTGAATATGACCTCAGGTAATGTAATAGAAAAATAAAACTGAAAGTGATCATCATGGAAATTTGTTATGGTTACAAGTAGGATGGATCATAAAATTACTTGAATCTTTACTATATATGCACCACATGACATATCTATGGAAAAAGCATTGAAAGTGCAAATAATTAAAGGGAAAGGCAAAAATTGAGAATGGAGATCATTTGTCACATACTGTCGGCAGAGCATGCCCAGTCACAGAATGTTTATCCTAGTCTATGCTGCTGGTCAAGTCCCTCAGCCATTCTGACCCAAGTTGTGCACCCAATCAGAATTAAGGCATTCTCCGTGTTGTCACAGGTTTATTGTGAGGTTCCACTGTAAGTGTGCAGGAAGCTCCTTAAAAAATAAATTATGTTTGGCATGTAAACTAATGAGATTTAAAGTGATTGCTTCTGACCATTTAGAATTTTTCTCTTTGCCTAGAAAAAGAGAAAAAACTGAGTTTCTCTTCTGCTCATGGAGGGAAGGGGATAGAAATAAACAAACATATATATATGCCTACATCATGTTTATATTTCTTTAATTGTTTGTTGTTTTCTTTCTTTCTTTTTTGGAAGCAGAGATTAGACTTGGAATGAAGGAAACTCCTGCAGAGCAAAATCATTCTGTGTTGGAAACTCACAAGCAAAGACTGATGGGTGATGGTCGCTGTGACTTAACTTGGAGAGAAATTTGTGCATCACATGAGAGAATCCAGATTAGAGAGAGAGATTGTGAAGGAAACCAATGTGGAAAAGGTTTTATAAAAAAGGAAACTCTCATTGTACATCAGAAAATCCGCACTGGAAGGAAGCCTTATGAATGTAACCAATGTGGGAAAGCTTTTATAAAAAGAGGAATTCTTACTACACACCAGAGAATCCACACAGGAGAAAAACCTTATGAATGTAATCAATGTGGGAAGGCCTTTAGACATAAGAACAGTCTTACTGACCATCAGAGAATCCACACTGGAGAGAAACCTTATGAATGTAACCAATGTGGAAAGGCTTTTACAAATAGAGGATTTCTTAGTTTACATCAGATAACCCACACTGCAGAGAAACCTTATGAATGTAACCAATGTGGAAAGGCTTTTAGACAGAATGGAGCTCTTATTAGACATCAACTAGTCCACACTGGAGAGAAACCTTATGAATGTAACCAGTGTGGGAAGGCTTTTAGACAAAAGGCATCTCTTACTGGACATCAAAGAACCCACACTGGAGAGAAGCCTTATGAATGTAATCAATGTGGGAAGAGCTTTAGAGACAAGGGAGCTCTTACTGATCATCAGAGAACCCACACTGGAGAGACTCCTTATGAATGTAACCAATGTGGAAAGGCTTTTAGACAAAAGGGAGCTCTTACTGTACATCAGAGAACCCACACTGGAGAGAAACCTTATGAATGTAACCATTGTGGAAAGGCTTTTAGAAAAAGGGGAGTTCTTACTGTACATAAGAGAACCCACACTGGAGAGAAACCTTATGAATGTAATCAATGTGGAAAGGCTTTTACAAATAGAGGATTTCTTACTTTACATCAGAGAACCCACACTGGAGAGAAACCTTATGAATGTAACCAGTGTGGAAAGGCTTTTATATATAAGCAACGTCTTATTGATCATCAGAGAATCCACACTGGAGAGAAACCTTATGAATGTAATCAATGTGGAAAGGCTTTTAGACATAAGGGAACTCTTATTGGACATCAGAGAATCCACACTGGAGAGAAACCTTATGAATGTAACCAATGTGGAAAGGCTTTTAGAGAAAAAGGAACTCTTATTGGACATCAGAGAATCCACACTGGAGAGAAACCTTATGAATGTAACCAATGTGGGAAGGCTTTTAGAAAAAAGGGAGCTCTTACTGGACATCAAAGAATCCACACTGGAGAGAAACCTTATGAGTGTGAACAGTGTGGAAAGACTTTTAGAAAAAAGGGAGCTCTTACTGGACATCAGAGAATCCACACTGGAGAGAAACCTTATGAATGTAACCAGTGTGGAAAGACTTTTAGAGAAAATGGAACTCTTATTGGACATCAGAGGACCCACACTGGAGAGAAACCTTATGAATGTAAGCAGTGTGGAAAAACTTTTAGAAAAAATGGAGCTCTTGTTGGACATCAGAAAATCCACACTGGAGAGAAACCTTATGAATGTAACCAGTGTGGAAAGCCTTTTAGACATAAGCAAAGTCTTACTAATCATCAGAAAACCCACACCGAAGAGAAACCTAACGAATGTAACCAATGTGGAAAGGCTTTTAGCAAAAAGGGTGCTCTTACCAGACATCAGAGATTCCACACTGGAGTGACACCTTATGAAGTTAAATAATGTGGAAAAGCTTTTAAAAATAGATGAACTCTTAGTACACATCAGGGAGTCCACACTGTAGAGAAATGTTAGGAATGTTATCAGTGTAAAAAGGCATTTAGAAGTGAGCTCTTACTGGACATCAGACAATCCATCCTGGAGAGAAACCTTATGAATGTAAGTAATAGTGGAAGTGTTTTGTTTTTGTTTTTTTTTGGAAGGGAAATTTTTGAGTGAATTCCCAACAGTTAGAGAATGTCTGAATAAGTTATGGTAGATGAACATTATGGGATATTATTTTTCTTTAAGAAATAATCAACTTGACAATTTCAGAGAGGCCAAGAGAGACTTACATGAAACTCATTGGATTATTTGCCATGGATCATATTGCTAGGGGATGGGATGGGGGTAAGGTAGGAAAAAAATTTGACATTGTTTTGCAAGGGTCAATGTTGAAAATTATGCATGCCTATGTTTTGAAAATAAAACACTTTAAAAAAGAAAAAAAAATTATAAATGAATTTTTTATTCTGCATCGGAAAATCCACACTGAAGGGAAATCTTATGAATGTAATCATTGTGGAAAGACTTTTAGAGAAAGGAGAGTCCTCACTGGACATTAGAGAATGCAAACTGAGGAGAGGGTTTATGAATGTAACTAGTGTTGTTAAAAAATTTTTAAACATAAGAGAGTTCTTGCCAAGGCAAACTATATGAACACAACTGCAAAAGTTTCCACACAAATAAAATCAGATCTAATCAATTGAAAATATATCAAGTGCTCATGGGTAGGCCAAGTGAATGTAATAAAAAATCTACCTAAATCTACTTTAGTACCATACCATTCAAACTCCCTAGAAATTATTTTAGAGATCTAGAAAAAAGTAACAAGGTTCATCTGGAATTCCAAAAGGTAAAGAATTTCAAGGTAATTAATGAAAAAATTCAAATGAAGGTGGCTTGGTCCGACCTAAAACTATATTATAAAGCAGTGGTCATCAAAACAATTTGATGCTGGCTAAGAAATAGAGTAATTGATCAGTGGAATAGGGTAGGTTCACAGGACAAAATAGTCAAATGACTATAGTAATGTAGGATTTGACAAACCCAAAGACCCCAGCTTTTGGGATAAGTATACTCTATTTGACAATAACTGCTTGGAAAATGTGAAACTAGGTACTGATCCACATCTAATACCGTATACCAAGATAAGGTCAAAATGAGTTCAAGATGTAGACATAAAAAGTAATATTACAAGCAAATCAGAAGAACAGAGGATCATTTATCTCAGATTTGTGGAGGAGGAATTTGTGACCAAAGAAGAATTAAAGATATTTAGAAGGGAAGCAATAAACTAGGAAAACTTTTTTACATTCAAAAGCTCTGATAAAGGCCTCATTTCTAAAATATATAGAGAATTGACTCAAATTTATAAAAATTCAAGCCTTGCTCCAATTGATAAATGGTGAAAGGATATGAATAGAAGTGGAAACCATTTCTAGTCATGAAAAGGTGCTCTAAATCACTACTGATGAGAGAAATGCAAGCTAAGATAAGTCTGCATTACCACTACACACTTCTCATATTGGCTAAAATGACAGAAAAAGTTAAGGACATGTTATAGGGTATGTGGGAAACTATTGTTGGAGTTGTGAACTGATCCATCCATTCTGAAGAACAATTTGGAACTTTGCCCAAAGGGTTATCAAACTGTTCTTAACCTCTAATTCAGCAGTGTTTCTATTGGGCCCATATCCCAGAGAGACCTTAAAGGAGGGAAAAGGATCCAGAAGTACATAAATATTTATGGCAGCCCTTTTGGTAAGGGCAAAAAACTGGAAACTGAGTGGATGCCCATCAGCTGGAGAATGGCTGAATAAGTTATGGTGTATGAAACTTATGGAACATTATTGTTCTGTAAGAACAATCATCGTGGAAAGACTTATAGGAACTGATGCTGAGTGAAATGAGCAGAACTAGGAGATCATTTTACACAACAATGTGTACAACAGCAAGAGTATATGATGATCAAATCTAATGGACATGACTCTTCTCAACAGTAAGATGATTCAGGCCAGTCCCGATGGTCTTTAGAGCTATTTACATCCAGAGAGGTCTGTGGCATTTTTTTCTGTTGTTTGTTTTCATTTTATTTTCTTTCTCATTTATTTTCCTTTTTGGTCTGATTTTTCTTGTGCAGCAAGATAATTGTATATATATGGATCCCTATAATGGATTTACATATATTTTTTACCATGTATTGGATTACTTGCTATGTACGGGAGGCATTGGAGGAAGGTAGGGAAATTGGAACACAAGGTTTTGCAAGGGTCATGAAGAAAAATTATTCTTGCATATGTTTTGAAAATAAAAAGCTTCAATTAAAAAAATAGAAAATAAAAAGCTTTAATCAAAAAGAAAAAACTAAAAAAAAATTCTACTAAAAGGGAAACCAAAATGGCAGAATAAAGGCAGTGTTCATCTTAGATCTTCCAAATTTTCCACCAAAAAACTTAAAAAACACACCTCAGAAAATTTCTGGAATAGTAGAACTGACACAGAGGATGAAATAAAACCATTTTCCAGGCTAAGACAACTTGATGTACTAGGAAAATCTATTTCACTGGTATGATAATTTAGTGCAGTCCAACATAGGCCCTTCCAGGCAAACCAACATAGGCTTGGGGGGAAACTTAATCTGCAGAAGTGATTTCTGGAGCTCTCAGTCCTCAGTAAGGAGATCAGATCAGGAGATTATGGGAAAAAAACTTACTGGCATTGGGGTCCAAACACTGTTTTAGTAATTCATTCCCTATGAGGGGATCTGTGTTTCAAGTTCTAGTCACAATCCCAGGATGAGCAATAGCACACTGGAGCTCACAGCTGCAAGTGAGCAGGGATGCCAGTCACAATTCAGGGGAAGAAAATAGTACTTGTTCTTGTGGTTGTTCACAGACGAGAGCAAAGGTTAGAAGGATAGTTCACACCTCTCTTGGATGATGTCGTCTCAAAGAGTTGAAAAATCACAGTTCCCCAGAATGAGTTCTGAAAACAGCAGCACTAAAATTCGGAATCTTGGGACAGGAACAAAATCTAACTTTCACATAAAAGTTAAAGTCAAGAAATAGTTTAGAGAAATGAGCAAACAAAATTCTAATGGAAGGAGAGACAAAATACCCCATTATATGACAGACTCCCTAAGAATGAAGTAGAAAGAAAGTGAGGTTGATAGCTTGTGTGCTTAGGGTTTCACAAAATTTGACAAACGTATTTAAAAGACTAAAGTTAATGTAACATGAGATAAAGAAGCCTATCACCCATTTGCTAAAATAATTGAGATAGAAGGTTAGAGTGGACATCATTAGACATGAAACAAAAATGAGGAGCAAGGGAGGAAGGTATAATCAAACTTTTGCAGGGAAAACATTTCCTGACCTATTTCTTTATTAGTTACACAGAAAAAGACTGAAACCACTGCATTTTTTCTAGGATCTGTTTACAGTGTAATTATTAACAACACATATGGAAATGTATTTTTATTCACTTATCAAGATATCACTAATACAATAATATCTAAAATTAAAATTAATCTTTTCCTCTAAAATTAATAAATCATAAAAAAAGTAATTTAAATTAAATGGGCTTCAGTGCATTTAGGTTAGGCTTAGGGTCTCTTCTAATTCTAAATCCTTTAAAGATCCTGTGGATCTAAGAGACTAAAGAGGGTCTTGAAGATGAACCCCACTCCTCAATGCCACTTCTTACTGGGTCCTCAGTTTCAGATTTGGCCTAATAATTGAGATAACTTCACTAAGCCTTCTGGGTGTGATTGAGTGTGGGGAGGAGGCAGCAAGATATGGAAAATTCTAAAACTAGATCTTTGTTGAGTTAGGTAACTTGCACATCATTCCTAAATGAAAAGCTCTTTCTGTGCAACTAATGAAATGGATTTCTTGTCATATTTATTCAGGCAGAAAATGTTTTAAGAATGAAAGATTTTTAAGAATGAAAGATTTCAACTCAGAATTTACAGTTTACATCCATTAAAATGGCAGTGATAAACCCAAAAGTTGGAAATAGGGGCTGTAGAATTGGAGGCATAGTAACACAATATATATAGGTATGAATTGGTCCAACTGTTTTGAAAAGTTATTTGGTATTCTGATTTATTAAAAGATGATCAAATACCTATACTTTGTGATACAGAAACCCCACTAAAAGGCATAAATTGTAAGAAACTGAGGGAAAGATCAGTAGGTACAAAAGAAAAAGATGTTCTTCAGTTGGACAATGTTTAAACAAATGGTGTTACATGAACATATTGGAATATTTTTGCATCATAAGAGATAGATATAAAGATTTTAGATATAAAGAATTCAAAGAAGCTTGAGGATATGTAAATAGAGTGGAATGAAGTAAGGAAAACCAAGAAAAACCATATACACTGTGACTCCCTTATCAATGATCTCTTCAATTTGAAGTTCCTACAATATGGATGTCAGTCTGTCTATGCACCCTATGGGACTCTTGCCTAGGTTTCACATATGTTTACCACAGAGGATCCATCCAATATGATGGAGTTCTTCCTTATTTTCTCACAGCTGAAGGGTATTTGCATAGTGTTCTGGCAGTCCACCCATCAGTGCTCTTCCTTACTTTGAGGTCACCTCATTTTTTTCCTATAATTCTTTAAGAAGTATGAGCAATGTAAATTATCCCAACAGAGGACACCAAGGAAGTTCAGGAAATGCACTGATCAGCAAACATCTGACTCCCTTGACAAATGGTGAGTGAGAGGTGGCTGCCAAAGGTGACATCAACCTTGACTATAAATTAGCATATAAAATCTTTTAACTTTGTAATCTGTTTGGTCTAATGGTAGAAAACCTCCAAGATCACCATCTTCAAGCATATGAAATCCTCTCAAGTCTTAGTTGTTGATGGGTTTATACATTAGGCAGAAATAGGGGCCAATACCAGCTCCAATGTCTTGCCCACTGGACTCATGACTGAAGTTCAGAGAGGCTGATGGCTGCATAGTTCTGCCTCTTAAATCTAACCTACTTGAAAGTCATCCATTACCCTCCTCCTCCCGCCAATGGCATCAGTCTCTTCAAGAAGGTGAAGAAGGTCATAAATTAAAAAGTTCAGTGTTCCTCAGTTAAATACAAAAGTCCAGTTTTCTCATCAGTCATATTTAATTAAAAATTGAACTAAGTTAAAAGTGCAGTGCTTTCACTTAAATGCAAAAAAGGAATTGTTCTTTCACCATGACCTGTAAATCATTTCAAGACAAAGAAATGAATTATCTTCTTTATGTTTAACTATTCTGATCCAATTCTAGAATATCTGTTTCTATACCAACCAAAATGATGTCATTCCTGGAAATATAATTTCTAGTTATTTTCATATAATTAGAGGAAATTTGCTATCACTTATTTCTGCAAGATCCGGGTGGAAAATATCAATACTTTTAAGATACAAAGAGGGGCTATTATCAAATCGTATTTCAGACTTTAAATCAATCATGTTGTCCCTGTCCCCATAATGTTTTTCATCCTCTAATTTTCCACATAACAACTTCTATTTATTGTTTTATCCTGAAAATGGGGAGGGATCTTCCAGGTCCTTAGCTTCACAGGGAAGCCATTGGTTCCCTTTTATTATTAAATTCATTCTTCCCTGATAAAATACTGATGCTCAGAGTTTTGAATCCTCAGTTGAGGTTTTTTACTCATAACAATTAGGCCTAGTGGTCTCCTGAAGGAAGGCTTAATGTTACCAAGTCTATGCATGGAAGCTGTTGCCATCCAATTACAATTGATGGTCTTCAGGTCATCATGATGGTTTTGCCTGATGTGTTATTTCTGTGGTGACAAAGATGCTAGAGTAGTTTCCAACTTCATTCTCCAGCTCATTTTATACATGGGGAAAGTGAGGCAGCAGGTTGGAGTAACATGCACAGGCTAATACACCTATAAGTATCTGAGGCAGGATTGAAACACGTGAATTGCTGATTTCTAATCCAGGGCTCTGGGCAATATGGTGCCCCAGTGATCCTTGGTCTTACCTTAAAGGAGACTATAAGCTTGGAGAATATTTGTTGTTGAGTAATTCAGTCTTGTCCAACTCTTTTAATAGTTATATCATCCTGCCAATTTCCAGGTGATTCTATCAAGGAGCCCCTTTTTGAATCAAGGTCAGGGCCTGCTGAGACTAAAGGTGGTTGAAAGGTATAACTTCCATACAAACTACTCCAGACTCATTTTTAATAATTATTAGCATCAGTGATCACAGCAGATCAGCAACTGAGACCTTCAAGTTCTGGCTCAGTAGAGAAGCAGATCAGTAGGGCAACCTCCAGTCTCAGCTCAGAAGTCAAAGTCTGGGAAACCAGGCTGTTTCCTGAAAAAAGCAGACAGAGCTATTTCCTACAAGCATAAGGGGCTTGGGGAAGCTTGGCACAGTGTCCCCTTTTTCCCTCAATCATAAAAGGAAAGAAAATGAACAAGAAACAGAAAAGACATGGCAATGACATACCTAGAAAACCACACCAAAAATTCAACAACCAATGACATGCCAGGAAAACTCCATCAAATATTCAACACAACAATGATACAAAAAAAAAAAAGAAAAGTCAAAATTCAACCCAAAACTCCACTTTCCCCTATGAAGTAGAATTATAAAAGAAAAAGTCCAAAGACAATATGCATGAGTTTCATACCTCTTGTTTTGTTTCTCCCCCCAAAAAAAATGATTAACAAAAGCTACTAACTAAAAGTTTGCTTTCATTTGTTTACTTTTAACTAAGGACTTCTGAAAACAACTCCAAAGATTTTCTGTTTTGGGAGGCTAGGTATCTACATTTAGATAAGAAAGACTGCAAATGATTTAAACTTTGCTTTGATCAAATAGGTGGCAAAACTGGCCACTGGCCATTATCTTTCCCAAATTTAAATAGGAATTTTGTTTCTGCATGTAATACCTCAAGGCACAAAAAACAGTCTTCATTTTCAGTCTTGGTTCAAGAGCCAGAAACCCTGGGACACTGGAGGAAAATCAGCTGCTTAGAACTGGGAAGAAAAGGGCAAGTTAAAGGAGGAGCTTGCCCATACCATCTGGTACCTATCAGTTTTAACTATTCTTACTAACTAGGCATTAAATTGTTGTTTCTAGTTTACTGAAAGAAAGCAAAAGCTGTCAGCACCATCTAAATGTAGGTATTCTTTTTTTCAATCATTTCAATCATGTTCAATTTCTTTCTCCAGCTCATTTTACAGATGAGGAAACTGAGGCAAACAGGACTGGGTGTCTTGCCCAGGGTCACACAGGAAAATGTCTCTCTAACCCTCTGCCCAGCACTCTACCCACTGTATCTACTGTCACCTACATTTAATACTCTTGAGCAAAGCCCCAGCACCATGAGTTCTGACTACTCACGTTTATCCTTCCTATTTAGAGATAATGTCACTGGGAACGTCCTTGTCTATAAATGTAAAAGGAATTTTGCTTTGTACGTCATGTGCATTCAAAAAAGGAAACATTTCTTGTGAAGCAAAGGGAATCTCAGGTTTAGGATAATGATTCCTAGCCTATGATCAAATAGCAGCCCCTTGCTATGAAGAGGAGGAACTCTTGGCTATTGTGACTCTTGTTACACTAAACCAAGATGTGCCTAATGATGGGTTTAAAAATCATCTTTATATTATTTATCAAGTTCTGGCATATTTTCTTTGAGGACTATTTGGCATTTGCATAGTGTTTCTTACTGAAATTAGTTTTAGTCATTCCCTTTCAGTTTACCAAAGTGTGGATCCCTGGGTGTTTCTGAGTCACCTTTTATGCTACAGTGGTCTCCAAAGTGAGTGCTATCAAATGACTTCACCCAGTGTGAGTCATCAACTGAGGGAGTAGATTATGCTATGCAATCTGATCCCTTTTATACTGGGTACTAGCCCCTCCCAAAGTTATGTTATTATAAGTTTTATTTATATGTTTTCACTTTGTATTTACAGATTACTCCTATTTAATGAGTGAAATACTTAAGGAAAAGTGGCAACTCAGTGATCTTGCCTGAAAGAACAAGTGATGTAGCACATCTGGAGCACATCACCACCTTTTTATCATAAACAAAAATGAACAGAAACCTATTTTATTTGCCTTCCTCTTCCATCACACTGAAGGGGAAAAAGACAAATTTGTCATAATAAATATACCTAGTTGAAGAAGATAAATCCCTCAATGGTTATATTCTATGTACATACCTACATATAAGCAAACAAAGCTCATTCATATTCTCTCTCTCTCTCTCTCTCTCTCTCTCTCTCTCTCTCTCTCTCTCTCTCTCTTCTGCATCTGGCACTTCCTTTCTCTCATTTCTCTTTCTTGTTCACTCTACCTTGCTCTCTATGACTCTGATTCTGTCTCTCTCGGTCTCTTTCTTTCTCTGTCTTTCTCTCCCCCTTGTTGCACTTCTCCCCCTCTCTCTTTCTCCATCTGACACTTCCTTTCTCTTTCTTGTTCACTCTGTCTTGCTCTCTCTAGCTCTGATTCTGTCTCTTTCTCTCTCTCAATGTCTCTTTCTTTGTCTCTGTCACTCTCTCTCTCTCTCCTTCTCCAACTGGCACTTCCTTTCTCTCCTTTCTCTTTCTTGTTCACTCTGTCTTGTTCTCTCTGGCTCTGGTTCTCTCTCTCTTTTTCACTTTATTTCTTTTAATCATTTCTTTTCTTTCTTTCTCTCTCTCACTGTTGCTGTCTGTTTCTGTTTTTGTCCTTTTTCTCACTCTCTTTTTCATATATTTCAAAATATATTCAAAGTGCCTTTTCATCATTCACCCTTGCAAAACCTTCTGTTCCAAATTTTTCTCTCTCCCCCTTCTCCTGCTCCCCCAGACACCAAGTAATCCAATACAGGTTCAATTCTTATAAATATCTTTCCACATATATGATTCTGCACAAGAGAAATCAGATCAAAAAAGGGAAAAATACAAGAGAAAAAAAAAAAGAAAGAAAGAAAATACCACTGAAGAAAGTGTATATGTGACTGTTGTTTACATACTCTCCTTCTGGAAATCTCTTATAACACCATATTGATTTATATTGTTTGTTATATCACTACTTGCATATACAATTCATGTTTGTTGCACCACATTGAGCCTATACTGACTGTGAGGAGAGTCATCACTAATAGCCTGTGCGTTATTGCTATGTGCTCATGTAATACCTCCAATGCTGATGGGTTTGTGCATACCTGTTTCTAATAAGAGCCTTCAGCCCAGAAACCCACTAGCAATCCCCACTTCCCTTTGTTGCTTTTCATCTCCCTTCCTGAGATGTCAGGGAGGGCGTGATCATCTCCTTTTTAAGTGCTTTCACCTCCCTTCCTGAGAAGTGGGGGGGGGGGGAGGCGGGATCACCTCCTTTGGCCTCTCACCATCCCGAGAAGTCAGGGATGGCGTGACCACCTATGTTTTAAAACAAAAGAAAGCAGGAGATGTAGAGGGCTGGAACTATGCACTGAGGTCAGGACTGCCAAACGCTTGAGGCTCTATGTGCATTTGCTTAGAAAATGGTCCTTTCCACTATCCGTACTGGCTCAATGATTGACTGTAGGAGGGACTAGGGGATAGAGTAAAACTAACCAGGAACACACTCTCAGCATAGTCGAGAGGGAAGGCAGTTGCAGAGATTCTGCTTCCGTCCTGTTCAATCCTGAATCTAAGACCAAGAATAAAGGAGGACTTTTGCTTATCCTGACTCCAGCTGATTCTGGGGTGTCCTGGGTGTGAGCATGGTCGTTACACACCACGAAAAAAGGTAAAATGCTATGTTGTGATCCACATTCAGTCTCCATCATGCTCTCTCTGGCTGCCAAAACTCAAATTTAAAAAAACAAAAAAAAAAGCCATTGGATTCTCCCAGCAGTCAAGACTCCCTCAGCTGACTCCTACTGTGAACCGAGGACTTCTAATTGCTAGAATCTGAGCAGCCTTGAAGCCCTTTAGAGCTGTGCCTTCAATTCTCCTCAAGCTCAGCCATCAGCTTTTTTAATCTATCATTTCTTTTTCCTAATTCTCATAAATTATAGGAGAGCCCCCGATTATTAATGGAATCATGAAAGATTCCATTCCATTTCAAAAGTACTTCCCCAACTTTTTCTGTTCAATCAGTAGTTCTTTAAAAAAAAAAAAAAAAACCATACCTCAGTCCTCAAATATTTATATGATTTCCTTTCTTTTGAAGTTTTACCTGAAGTTAAAGAGTTACTTACAATTGAACTGAAATATGGATCAAGCTCAGAAGCTTCACCATGACCATCCTTAGTTTAGTACCTTGATACTGTATCCCTATACATTAATTTATCTAGTTTTTAATAAATGAAAGATCTTTCCCTGCCTACTCAAAATAAGAAACAAATAAGTGAGGTATCGTCTTATGTCATTCAAAAAGAGAATTGAATCTTTTTAAATCATATACCACAAGGTTTTTTTTAATCCAAATCTTATTTATTTGAAATCCGTTTATATACATACATCCATATCTATATCCATATATGTAGGCATATTAGTGGTATCTTTTAAAGTCCTTTTGTTCCTCTTTAACTTAGTCATCACTTTTAACAGTCACAACATCTTACACCAGTTAATAATTGACTTTAGTCTTTTTTTTACACAGAAATGATTTCTTCCCTTTTCATCCCCAGATTGTAATGTGTCTTCCACTCTGAATGAGTTTCTAAATATCACATGAAAGCACCTGAGTCTAGTCCTCTGGTCTGTATCCACAGAAGAAGAACCTGGATGATGGAATAACTAAGCATCATCCCCCACCCTGTGCCCACCCAAGACTCCCTTATTGTTCATGCTTTAGGACAAAGAAGCTTTAGTTTCAAGAACTCATTTTTTTTAGGTATATTTATATATGCATATGTAGATATATACATACATACACCTACTTGCACATACACATACTCCAGATACACTTATGTCTTTCCTATCCCTGCTGCCTCTTTCATTAAATTCTGCTCCATAACTTGGTTTACTATTACTTAATCACTCCCCACCCAGGGATCTGTCCCTTGTCTTCTTCCCTCACCCTTTACTTCCTCATCCATCCATCCCTCCTCCCTTACTTCTTTTATTTTTATTTTTATTATAACTTTTTTTATTGACAGAACATATGCATGGGTAATTTTTTTATAACATATCCCTTGCACTCACTTCTGTTCCAACTTTTCCCTTCCCTCCTTCTACCCTTTCCCCTAGTTGGCAGACAGCAAGAACTCATTTTTAATGAATTTTTCATGGAAACCACTAAGCTCCTGGAAGCGTCAGCTCAAGAACCACCTGTATCAAGACCTCTCTGGATTTTCCCTGGGTGTTGGTGGCCCTCTCTCCCTGTCACCACAGACTCCAGAGAGTTTCCAGACATCAGTAGCCCAGGACAAGAAAACATGGGAGCCACAACCAGAAAATAAAGTAAGCCAGCTTTACAGTCTTCCTCTGGCTTTCTAGAAAGTCAACAAGACAATTGTATTCCTTACACAGTACAAATAACCCTGACTGATTCTTCCCCGGCTCTGTGTGCGCTGGCCTGGGGAGGTGTTGAAGCCCCCAAGGAGGCTGTGAGCTCTCCGTCCCTCTCAGCCCTTCAGTTCCTAAACTGCAGGGACAGTGCTCATAAGCAGGGAAGACTTGGGCAGCGAGGTCCAGGAAGGTTAGACTGGCCCATGTTCAGTGAGTGACTCCTCTGAGCTGCAACACCTGGGGCTTCCTGCAAGATACCTAACCCTGCACTGGCCCCAGCCCTGCCCACACAGAACCAGATTCGAGACTAAAAATGTTGCCCTTATCTCTTTCTCTTTAAATTTTTTATTTTAAAACCTTTCTCTGGGTGCAATTATACTCATGCTGCCCACTCCCGCCACCTGTACTGAGGCTGCAAGAAATGGAAAAGATGCTCACTGTACCTAAGATGACCTGTTAGAAATACTCCCATGAGTTCATATCTTAAAGGAGCAGGGCAGGACAATGGTCAGGGAACAAGGGATCTACCCACTGGTTTGGGCCTGGTTTCTCTGAGAAGAAGCAAGATAAAAGAGGCCCAAGCCATGCTGCTGTCAACCACCCAAAGAGCTTGGGAAACCCTCCTCATTTTCCCCACTGCCCACATTTGATGTGGAGAAGAAAAACTTTTTCTTTTTAATTTTTCTTTTACCCATTTCTCTTTTTAATTTAAAAAATCTTCTCTCTACATCAGTTGCTTCCAGACATCTCCCCCCATCCCTACCCCAATACCACTGAGAGGGCCAGAAAGAAATAAAATGCATTTGACATAGATAGCAGAGTAAAACAAAACAAAACAAAACAAAAAATCTCACATCATCCATGGCCTCAGGGAAGGGAAGTAAAGAGGGGAGAGGGAGGGTCAGAAAACAAGTTGTTTTTTTCTTCCAGATATGGAACCATGCCACAAGAAACCTTGCAATGAGAAACAATAAAGAATTATAGAATGATTAATATGGAATCCAGCTCTAACATTTCCCTAATGGCACCATCAGATGATGAGCTAATGTTTTAACCTCTCTGGGCTATTTACAACATGAATTAGTTTACATTTCATTTCTAATGGGCACAATGATCTTTACCAAGTGACTTCTGTCCTTATGCTACTCTTTCTACTTATTGACTGACTGAAGGAAGGTACAAACAGGAGGTGACCCTAAATTGTACACAGGCTTATGTAGAAATCCGTTGGTTCATAGCTTGCAAAGCACTCTGGGGGAAGGAAATATATGCCCCAACCCCATTCCATCCCACCTTCACCCAACCCTCCAGTACAACTTAGGCATTCTTGCATTTGAAAGTTAGAGAGAGGACTGAGAATATTTCTTGATAAATGTGATTTTTATTTAATTATAACTTTGAACTAAGGCAGGGGGAGAAAAATAAAAAAATAAAAATAAAAGTTGAAAATCTCTGGTACCTTAGAACCTGTTTTTAACTTGATATGTATAATAATGAACCTCATTTTCTGGTCTACTTTCCTTTAAAAATAAGAATTATAGAGTTCTTTTAGTTATAAAGTAACTACTCCAGGAAAACCAAGGATAGCTAGCAGTAATGGAGCATTGGAAGGTTTGCAAAATTTTACATGTTATTTCATTTGATCTCCACAACCACCCTATGTGGTAGTTAATACCCATTTTACAGATGAGAAAGCCAAATTAGTTAAGGAATTGAGTACTTTCAGCAAATAAATTCTGAGGTGGGATTAGGACATAGGTCTTCCCGGATGCAAAGTTAAAGATATTTTCTGTCCCACTGCTTCCTGGAGGTTATGAATTGGTAAAGAAATAAACTGAAGTCCTCCCCTTCAAGACTTCTCTTTGAGAATTACAGGGTGGTGCAATGGGAAAGCATGTAGATGAGGAATTGGAATTTCAAATCCCGGAGCTACTACCTGTTACATGTGACTTTGGACAAGTCACTTCTCTCTACAGGACTCAGTTTCCTCATCTTTAAAATGAGGGGCTAAAGCAGATCACATCCACAATCCTTTTCAATTCCATGATCCCATGATGATATAACTGGATTCTGAAATGTTTTAATTCAGCAGCTTCTAGAAAGTTAACTCCTTCCATTAATCAATGAGGGAACTATGCCCTTTAAGGGGACATGGCTTTGGGAATGTCTCACTACTATCTAACAGTTGAGGTTGGGCCAAAACTCAGGATTCTTGACTCCAATAGTCAATGTCAATGAATAGATTCCCATTTGGGGGCCAGTTTTTTAGGGCAGTGACTACTCTGGGCCCTCTGAACCCATCTCACCTGACCTTGATTCCTCTTGAATTGGACATTTCCAGGCTTGAAGGCTATAGTTCTCTTTACCTCCTCTAATTTTGTATGTGAAGCTGATTCTTTGGACAGGACTGTTTGTAGTATTCTATCGGATCCCTTCTGAATTATCAGAACTATGCAACAAGGTCTCATCTCAATTCTTTGAACCTTGACATGGCATTGAATTATGCATTCTTCTTATATTATCTGCAATGCTTTTGCAGCAGGAATCATGATCTTGATGGATTCACATGCTTACTGAGTGCCACTTCCACCCAGGGCTCTACTTTTCTAGGATTTCTTCTGTAAAGATTATCTTCTGAAGGCAGTGTGGTAAGAAATAAACCTTTGGACTCACAGAGGGATGAAGTTAAAGCTGTTTTATTCTACACCTGCAAAAGCCTGTGTGTCCTTTATAGAACAGGTGTACAGGAGGATCAAGGAGAGAGGAGGATCAAGCACTCTATCCTTCTTGCTGGCCACAAGGTCCCTCCCATTCATCCCTTTGCTTATTGTTCCAGGACATACAATTTCCTGCTTCATCTCACACAACTTACCCCTACGTATGTTCCCCCTCCCACCACACCTATCACATGATCATTAAGATGAGCCTAAGCTCCCCTTGGGGAGGAAAAGTTAATATTCATAAAGAAATTAAGCATATGACCTACAGCTAAGCTACAAACTTTACTCTACTTTTCTGTCTCCACAACCCCCAGTCACTTTAGTCAGGTTTTAATTCTAAATTCAAGTTATAAGATCTACAAAAGAATGCTATCCTCACAGGATATTTATTTTATTTGCATATTTCTGTGGAAACACCAGGTCTAACCCTCAGGCTGTGCAGAGACAACCAGAAGCAACTAGGGTAGGAAAGGGATGGCAATGAGAGTTCAAACACAGCCCTGGACCTATCAGGGTGACCCTGGGTAAGTCAGTTAATCTATTTGCCTCAGTTTCCTCAGTGGTGAGATGGGGGTAACAATAGCATCTATCACCCAGGATAGTTGTGAGGATCAAATGAGATAATTGTAAAGTGCTTAGCATACATTAATCACTATTTGATGTTAGCTATTATTGTTATTGGACAGTAGGTGGAACAGCAAATAGAGTAATCTGGATATAGGGAAAACAGTACTGAGCATTAGATTTGGAACAAGGAAGACTCATGTTCATTGGTCCAAATCTGATCTCATACACTCAGTAGCTGTGTTACTTTGGGTAAGCCACTTAACTCTGCTTCCTCCTCTGTGAAATGAGCCAGAGAAGGAAATGGCCAACTGCTACAGTATCTTTGCCAAGAAAACCCCAACCGGGTCACAATGTCACTAAAACATTTGAACAATTTTCTGATTCTTAGAGTGGAACAAATACTGGCTTTGGGACCAGAGGACGTGAATCTGGATCCTAACTCAGCTGCCTATTACCTGAGTGATCTTGAGTAAATTAAGTTAACCTTCTTGGGTCTATGTTTTCTCATCTGGAAAGTGAGAAGGAGGATAGAATAGATGATCTCAAAGGAAGTAGTCTCCTAACTTGTTTTGATCACATTCAACTCTATCAGTAAAACATTTTTGAACCTCTAATGTGTGTGCTTATTTATAAATTTTATATATATGTGTGTGTATGTGTGTGTGTGTATGTGTGTGTGTGTGTGTGTGTGTGTATGCATGTGTGTATCCCTGTTAAGAATGGAACCTATTATGAAGCTTACTCCAAATTTGAAATCCTGAAGGGAGGAGATCAACATGGAAATTCTAATATTTGATGTTGGTCAGGGAGGAACCACGGGGATTTCCTGAAGTAGACATTGCCATGGGCACCTTGGCACTTGGGGATCTCATTGCAGCTTCAGGGCACAGAGAATGGAATGGAGGGGAGAGCCTGGTGGCAGGAAGACCAAGCAGCCCACTCCTGCAATGGTCCAGAATGAGGGCTGGGGGCAGGAAAGCAGCTACCTGAGCATCAAGGTGACAGACAAGAGAGATGTGGAGAAGAAGAACAAAGAATTGGCAACTGATTAGAAAGGTCAGCTGGGAGAGGATGAGGAGTGGACTATGTTGGGCTGAAATTGACAGCATGAGAGGCTGGAAGAACGGCCCGGCCATAAACCATAAAGGAGAAGTGAAAAGAATAGGTTGGAGGAGACACAATGTGATCTCCTGACAAAGATACATGTGGCAAAGAACAAAAACATGTGGCAATGCAACCACCCTGCTTACTCTGGGTATGATACTTTGTAGCACTCAAGATAAAATGGGAGGGTGGAGGAGGAGGAGAGGGACTTCCACAGGCTGGTTATTTCCCACGAGTCAGTCTGCCTCCCTTGTGGGGGGGGGAAGATGGTACCTGTAGAAGCCATGAGGATCTGAAGGGTGGGGAAGGACCTGATAGGGAGGGAGGGCCATTTTCTCAGGAGCATCAGGGGAGGTGCTATTATAAGTATCTGAATATAATCATCATCATCATAAGTTAACAATTGTATAACCCCTACCTACTAGAGTGACAGTGAGAAGGAGGGATAGAGCGAGAAAGTGCCAACATAGCAACTGAGATACAGAGAATGAGCCAGAGCAAGCTAGAGAGAGAAGGAGAGACTGAATGGGCCACAAAGAGAGACAGTCAAAGAGACTGAGACAGAGACAGATAAAAACAGCAAGAGGGGAAGCCAGAGAAAGAAGAGAAATAATGTCACAGCATTTGTAATGTGCTCTCTAGTATAAGTATTGAAGGAGTTAACTCAGAAGTGAGCAAAGTAAAAGGAAATCTTTAAAAGATGAATTGTTAAGTTATTTGGTAAATGGACTTGTACTAAGACTTGAAAAAAGACTTTGAAAATAGAAAAAAAAATGGTGATTGTTCAAGCTGCTAATGTTCATAAACATACATGGGAAATGAGAGCAACAGATAGAGTCAAAGATAGCGAGACAGAAGGAGAGAAAGTGTCAGAGGAAGAGAGAGAGCCAGAGAGTGAAAGAGCAAGCAAGTAAGAAATAAAAAGAGAACTTCAGAGAGAGAGGAAGGTAGGGAGAGAATGAGATAACATATAAGAAAGATAAAGAGAAAACAAAAGACAGAACATAAGCAAGAGAGTCAGAGAGTAGAGGAGAGAAAGAGAATGAAACAGAGAGAGGGAGAGAAAAAAAGCTAGAGTAAATCAGAGTGAGAGGAAGAGAGTGAATATGACTGTGGGAGAGATGAAGAGAGAGTGCCAGAGAGTGAGAAATAGAAAAAGAGACAGAGAAAGACAAAGAAATAGAGAGGGGAGCCAGAGTGAGAGAGATTTAGAAAAAGAGCCACTGGGAGACAAAAAGAGAAAAAAAGACCAGACAAAGAGTCAGAGAGAGCAAATCAGAGATAGAAAAAAGGAGAGAAAAAAGTGCCAGAGGGAGAAAGAGATCCAGAAAGAAGGAGAGAAAGAGTGAATAAGAGAAAAAGGAACAGGGTTAGAAAAAGGGAGAGATAGACAGGCATAGTAGTCAGAGAGTAAGAGTGAAAAAGATAGGAAGAAAGAGAGAAACAGATTGAGAGAGAGGAATAAAAAGGGTTTGAGAAAAAGACTGAGAGACAAAAAGTGAGAGAGAATACCATAGGGAGCCAGATAGTTAAAAATAAAAAAGTGAGAGAGAAAAATAGAGAGGCGGCAAGAAATAGACAGAAAGCAAAAGAGAGAAACAGAGACAGACAATCAAACCAACAGATAACAAAAATCAGAGTGACAAAGAGAAAGAACAGGGATTCCAAGGGACATCGATGTTAGAATCCTAGTGATAACTCACTGGAACTGGTAGAAACAATGCTTGAGTTTATACCTTTGAGAATTCACGCATTGGCTCACACATTGGAGTTCAAAAGTTCTGGAGATACACAGTTAACTTTGTTACTTTGTGAATTCACACCTCCCATAATCCCACTCTCAGAGGAGGAGTCAACCTTTGAGTTCACACCTCTAAAAGAGCATAAAAAGGAGCTGAGTTAGTGAAGTCAGTCAGTTCAGAAGATTGACAGAGTGAGAAGAGAGAGTTGAAAAGATTGAGAGGGGAGAGTCAATTGGAGAAGAGGAGAGAGGCCTCTAAGAAAGCTACCTGGGCCCAAGGAAAGAAACAAGACTTGGAAGGAGAAAATAGATGTTTGGATTTTATCAGCTGGCTGCATTTGAAGTGATTATTACTTTGAACTGAAACTAAGGCTGCCTCCAGAAAACCTCCCCAAGAAACCTGCTCCCAGAGAACCATTATATTATAGAAAAGAAGAACACCACACATAGCAAAAAAAGACAGTCACAGATATCAAAAGAGACTTAGCCAGAGGGAGTGTCAGAAACACATAGAGACTGAGAAAATGAAAAAGAGAGAAACTGTAAGAGTAAGAGAAAGGCAAGAGAGGAACAGAGAAAGAGTGAAAGAGACAGGCACAAAAAGAGAGAGCAAGCAAAAAACAGTGAGAAAAAGAGAGAAACAGAGAGAGGAGTGAAAGAGACACAAAGAGACAGTAAGTAAAAAGTAGCCTAAGAATGAATGAGAGACTGAAAAAAAGAAATGGAGAGAGAGGAAAGCATGAGAAACAGAACAAGCTAGAGAATGAAAAATAGAGTGAGAAAAAGAAAGAAATAGTTAGCAAGACAGAAAGAAACAGAGTAAAAAAGGAGAGTCAGTTAAAAAAAAAAAAAAAGAGATCGACCAGCAGTGTTTCTACCGGGCTTATACTCCAAAGAGATACTAAAGAAGGGAAAGGGACCTGAATGTGCCAAAATGTTTGTGGCAACCTTGTTTGTAGTGCCTAGAAGCTGGAAAATGAATGGATGCCCATCAATTGGAGAATGGTTGAGTAAATTGTGGTTATATGAATGTTATGGAATATTATTGTTCTATAAGAAATGACCAGCAGGATGAGTATAGAGAGGATTGGTGAGACTTACATGAGCTGATTCTAAGTGAAATGAGCAGAACCAGGAGATCATTATATATCTCAAAAATGATACTGTATGAGGATGTATTCTGATGGAAGTGTATTTCTTCGACAAAGAGACCTAATTCAGTTTCAGTTGATCAAGGATGGACAAAAGCAGTTACACCCAAAGAAAGAACACTGGGAAATGAATTTACATTCTGCTTGCATTTTTATCTTTCTTGCCAGGTTAATTTTACCTTCTGAATCTAATTCTTCCTGTGCAACAAGAGAACTGTTTGGTTCTGCACACATATATTGTATCTAGGATACACTGTGACATATTTAACTTGTATAGGACTGCTTGCCATCTGGGGGAGGGGGTGAAGAGAGAGGGGAGAAGTCAGAACAGAAGTGAGCACAAGGGATAATGTTGTAAAAAAAATTACCTACAATAAAAAGTTATAATAAAATTAAAAATTAAAAAGAGAGACAGAGATTGAGAAAGAAAAAGAAGCAGAAAGAGACAGATTTAGAAAATTTTAATGTTATGGGCCAGAACTCTGAATCTGAAACAAGGATGCTTACAAGGTACTAAGTAGAATTGAGGAGACAATGGTTATCTAGTTTAGCATGGTGATTAATAATATTCTAAGTTCAGTATGACTGATTTAATCTTACAACAAATAATGGTTTCCTAGAGATATAATTATTAGTTTATACTCAGCATAGAGCATATAAGCTGGGACTCAGAAAGCCCTCAGATTCAGAGGCAAGACAGGGTAAGAGAAGACCCAAAACCCCATGTTCAAAATACTACAACAGCTTCCATTAGGCCTCAGACTGTAGATTGACCTAGGGAAATGAGAGGTGGAGCCAGAGTCTCAAACAAAAAACAGGTGGAGTATGATTAGAATCTCTAGAAAGTAAGGGATTACATGACAATCAGCCAAAAAACAATCAGATAGCTGAAAGGGATTACAATTGGGGAGAATACAGGCTTTTTAACCTGATAGAAGGGCAGTATCCAGTGGGAGCAGCTCCAATGTAATTGCCAGGTGATGAGGAAAAATTTAGAAAGTGGTAAATAGAAGGGACTAGATAGGTTAACTGCTTGGGAAAACAGGTTTGCTTGTATTTCTACAGAAAGAGAAGGAGTCTCATGGATGCCAACAAACTGTGTTCACCTTGTCCATGGGAGAGAGACAGAAAAGAGAAAAACCTCAAAACAAAGGAGAAGACCTAAGAAACATCTAACACTGAAAGAGCATGGCTGATGATGAGACTGCTGCAGGACTTCCAAACTTGCAGGAGTCATTGGATTCCCTACACATGTGAAGTAATGGATAATAGATTGATTTTGGACTATTTCTAGGACTTACGGACATGTATAATGCCTCATGTTGATTCATGTTGTTTGTTAAATCACTATTTTAAATCACTATGCTGTGTTGCTATGTGCTTATGTAATAGCTCCCATGTTGATAGATGTATGTATCCCTGTTTCAAGTGAGCCTCTTCAGGAACACGCTTATCTGGTTTGATTTCCCATTTCTTTTGGTGTTTTCATCTCCCTTCCTGAGATATCAGGGAAGGCGTGATCACCGCCTTTTATGGTGTTTTCACCCTTCTTTTGAGGAGTCAGGGAAGGTGTGATCACCTCCTTTTTGGGGATTCTCACCTCCTTAAGAAGTCAGGGAGAGCACCACCCCCTATGTTCTAAAACAAAAGAAAGCAGGAGATGCTATGGGCCAGAACTCTGAGCTTGAAACAAGGATGCTTACAAGGTACTAACTAAATGGAATTGATGAGATAATGGTTATCTAGTTTAGCATGGTGCTTAATAGTTCTCTAAGTTGAGTATGATTGATTTAAGCCTACAACAAATAATGGTTTCCTAGTGATATAATGATTGGTTTATACTCAGTGTAGAGCATATAAGCTGGGAGCCTCAACTAGATTCATTCAGAGGCAGAGAAGATAAAGGACTGGGGGCGGGAGCTCAAGCTCTCAGAATCAAGGAGAGAAGAGCGGTTCATTCAATCTCAGTCAGGCTCTTGGTAGCTGGCCTGGCCTCCTGCTTCCCCCCATTAAGACCAAGGCCAGATTGAAAGCTACCCAGCACCAGGAAGGAAATAATAAAGAATCTGGACTTTAACACCTGGCTGTACTTGTGGTGATTACTGAACTGAAATGAAGGCTGCTCCCAGAGACCCCTGGAAAACCAAACAAGAATCTGGCCCATAACAAGTTAAAGCAAGGGATTAAAAAACTCAGACAGAAATTGTAAGGGAGACACAAAGGTTTTAGAAAGAGGAAGTAGAGAGGAGAGCAGAGCAGACAATAGAAAAGGAGAGGAAAGGAGAGGAGAGGAGAGAGAGAGAATTCATTCAGCATTGCAAATCTCATTCCATCATCTTTCTCTCTAAACCCATGCCTTTTCTGAACTTTCTTATTTTTGTCTCAGTAATACACACAATCATATACAGGATGAATCTCTAACAATATATACCATTATACTTCTAATCACCCATGTTTGTTACCTGAAGTGTTAATTTTGATATCTCACCTTTACATACCCACATACATAAGCAGTTGCTAAATCTTAGCATTTCTAACTCTACTATATGTCTTTTTAAAAGATACTACATTTTTAATTTATAGAATAAAACAAGGATTTCTACATAACACTACAACAAAGATGACGGTATGTGGAACTATAAATCTGTTATATACAACTTCCTATTTTAAATATATCATAAAATTCTAAGGGAAATTTCATTTTTCCCCCTTACCCACCCTAGATATGCCTACCATTAAAACCAATACTTGTGTGTGTGTATGAACATATATATATATATATATATATATATATACATATATATATACACATATATGTATATCTGTATGTGTGTAAAATTATTCTGTACTTATTTTTATTTATCAGTTCTTTCTCTGGATATGGATAATCATTTATAGTTAATTTGAGTATTGATAATAGACAAAATAACATATACTCAGGTACTCATAAAACAATATTACTGTTACTGTTTACAATATTTTCTTGCTTCTGCTCATTTTGCTCTATTATTTCACACAACTATTTCCATGGTTGTTGTTGTTGTTTTTTTCTGAGATCCTGAGCTCATCATTTCTTACAGCACAGTAGTATTCCTTCAGCACCATGTATCATAACTTATTCAGCCAGTCCCCAATGAATGGGCAGCCCTGCAGCTTTACAGTACTTTGCCACCACTACAAACACTTTAGAAGATATCTTGCTTCATTCCTCTTCTCTCTGCTCACAGAGCTACTACCTTGTTCAGGCCCCTTAAAATCTCCAATTTCTTCTATAGTTTTAAGAGAGACATTTTTTTTGTAGCTTTCTGTGACACTTTGTGATCTTATTCGAGGTTTTCTTGCCGAAGATACTGGAGTGGTTAGCCATTTCTACCTCCAGCTCATTTTACAATTCACAAAGCTGAGGAAAACAGGATTAAGTGACTTGGCCAGGGTCACACAGCTAATAAATGGCCAGATTTGAGCTCACAAATAGGAGTGTTCCTGTTTAAGGCCTCTCTACTGTGCTATCCAGCTACCCTAGGATTCCACAAATCTTTACTGGTTGAGAAACATTCAGAAACATGGTCTGATATCGATGTTTTATTCACTGACACATCATTTAAGATCATTAGGTGACCCTTAACATCCTCAACAATATGGAGATTGTATTGCTCATTTAAGAAGGCGGCTTATTTCAAACACTAGAAATAGGGGCACAAAATACTTTGCAATCTAACTGTCACAACTCTTCCCAGTAAAACTCCCCATATTGCCTCATACACTGGGAAAGCCAGCATTGTTGAGATAATTAGCTCTTCTGCTTTGAAAAACTTACCCTTAAAAATTTAGATCAGGACAAGTTATGGCCCAGAGAGAGATCAAGATCGCCTCGGAAACAATGGGAAACTTTGGCTTTTTTAACGCTAAAATCTTCAACAGGCCTTGATTGAGGCAGCACCCATTCAGTAACACGACTACTCCTGGGAGTCAAAGAGATACAACTAGGTGCTCTTGAAGGCAGACTCTCCCCTCTCCAAGCTTGCCAAATGATAATCTAAACGCACAGATTTGACTATATTTTGCTTTTTGAAGTCAGGAAATGTGCTTTGTAATTGCTCCAAAGCAATGGAATCTGCTTTCCTCTTTCTTTCTTTTGATGTCTGAAAAATTCTCTGGGATCAAAAACTTCCAGTTGTCTCTGTGTGTTTCTGTCTCTCCAACTCTTTGTGTGTTTTTATCTCCATCTGTCTCCCTCCTTTCTTCCCTCCCTCCCTGGCTCCTTCCACATCCTTATTAAAAGCATTTTTTTTTTCATTTTTCACACCTCTGAATCCTCCCAGGATATCTTGATGTTTACTGGCTAGATTTCTTTCTTAAAGAACAGGCCTTAAAGCAAACCCAAAATAATTCTCAATGGCCATCCATAGGTCCTAGTCCAAGCCCCATTGGGTTATTGTGTAGGTTAGCATCAGACTAAATGTAAATGCCAGACATTTCTGCTTTGGTCAGAAAGGCTGAGGGTCCCCCCCCCAGACTGATTGATTTAGATTTGGGGGGGACTTGGTGAAAGAAGAGATTCTTGGCTCAATTGCTCCCCAGCCTTAATCACTGAATGGGTGCTGCCTCAATCAAGGCCTGTTGAAGACTTTAGCGTTAAAAAAGCCAAAGTTTCCCATTGTTTCCGAGGCGATCTTGATCTCTCTCTGGGCCACTGGACCCATATAGCTCTGGAGGGGAAAAGGAGGCAGGTGACCTTGCTCAGCCCTTCCTCACTTCTATTCCATTCACTTGTTTGTCATGGCATCCCCTCCCTGACTTAATGGTCCTCTTGGAGAAGGAAGGACAGGGAACAACCCTCTCTCCTCCTCCTCCATCCTTCCCCCTCCCCTCCCTGTCCCTCTCCCCTCTGTCTCTGTCTCTGTCATCTGAGAAGATATTTAGGGACAGAAAATCCTAAGTTTAAAAAAAAAAATTTACACTGCACAGTGATAATATTGCTAGCTTTTATTGCCCCAATTAGAATGGTCCTCCACTGCCCTAGTCAATCTATAAACACTTATTAAGTGCTTGTTTTATTCCAGGCACTGTATTAGGCACCAGAGGGGCTGCACTGGGTTCCAGTGGGAGAAACACGACCCTAGTTTCCCATCTCTTGATTCATTAGAGTTCTAATCAATATACAAAACTGAACTCATTTTTTACTTGTAGGTGGTATGGAACAGTGCTTATCTGAAGACAGAGAACCCGAGTTTTAATCTTAGCTTTGTCACCTGGTATCTATGGGATGTTCAGCAAGTCATTTAACCTCATTGGGTCTTAGATCTTTCATCTTTAAAATGAGTGGAGTGGACAAGATGATTTCTAAGGCCCCTGGAAGCTCTAAATCCATGATTTGATATTAAGGAAATGCAACTTCCCTGCAACTTTGATTGTCTGATTTTTTGAGGTAAATCAAAAGTCTGTGTTCTTTTTTTCAGAGACATATTTTAAAACTGAAACTTTTTTTTTAATTAAATTGGCTATTTCTGAGGGAGAGGACCTACCTTTATACATTTTACCCTTTAAAAATATTCTAGTTGGGTTGCTCACTGAACACTAACTCATAGAGAAACAGAAAAAAAAAAAAAGTTTCTGTGATACTCGATTTCTTTTTCTAAAATCAAAGATTTTACCCAAGAGGCCAAAAACAGAAATTAAGATCCCACGAGGAGCCAGATACTGATTGCATTACTCTCTGGAAGCAAAGAACCAGGAGGAGAATGTTTGAAAAAATTATGACATATGATATAAATGTTAACCCAAGGCATTCATGACATTTTCGAACACCCTTTTACCACTCTGCATTCACTATTGCGTCTCTCCTAATTCCTAGGACCTCAGAGAAATCTCCAGTCATGAAATGTGGATTACACAAATACCACAAATAAAGATGTGGTAAAGAAGAAATCAAAATGAATTAAAAAAAAAATGGAACAGCAATTTTTTATACAAGGTGGAGAATTGTTCCCAAATATCAGAATCTCTGATGAAGTGAATCCTATGCTTATAGTGGAAATGGAAGAAAATCACACAGAGAGTCATTAAAATCCAAATGCATTGGTCAAACTGATGTTGTACATATACAGATGGTTGGAAATATAGATGATCTCTCCCAAGTATCAGATATTCTCAGATCTAGCCAGCCCCTCCATATATGGTCTATCCATATATAATTAGCATTTCAATTGATTTTCATGACTCTTGTCCTCCCAAGATTCTATAGTTTATAGGGGCCTCTTTAGGGTGTTTTTTAAATAAAGAAATTGGAAAGTATTTTGCTCCTGAATTGTTTTTTAATTGATGAAAAAAAAAAGTCTTCATTTTAAATGTTCTTTTTCTGTAATGAAATAAAATAATGGAATAACCAAATGAAAGCCATTATAAGTAAAGGCATGTTTTGCCCATGACAGCATCATGCCCAGAGTGATTTCAGGTGCTTAGTAGAACAGATAATAATAGTACTTCACTTGGATGGAAACTGTCTCCTATCCCTCAGTGCAGTCTAGATTATGATGAACATCTCTTTAGAATCCTTTTCATATTTTCATAAGATAAAACTTTATTCCAGATTCCCAGAAAACAAAATATATCCTTTTTTTTAAAGTGATGACATATAACTTTTTCTTCCAAAGAATTTAGGGTGAGGGTTAGGGTTAGAGTTATCTCCTCGTGCACTCTTTGAAGCATTATCTTCACAACATATCATTTATATCAGTTCTGCTGAGGAAGAAATTTTTTATCACCCTCTTGCTTTCTTCCACAGATCCATCTATTTCATAGATAAAACATAAACTTACTTCCTAATTCCACAAGGATATTCATTTCATGATAAGACAATTCTTAGCATTATTCCAACTTCTCCTAAAAATGCTTTTTCTCAAAATTCAATCAGGCTCTTAATGACAACAAGAGTTGCCTCTGACACACATAAATGCAATGACAGTTGAGCAAATCACTTCTCTGAGCTTCAGTATCTTCCTGTATATTGAAGAAGGTTGGAGTCTGAAACATCTTTCAGCTCTACATCTCATGTCTTTTGGTGGTTTAGGAATTGATGACATTCAAGGACTTGGCTATGGACTTCATCGTGGAAGGGTGGGGCCTCTTGGACCAGCCTCAAGAAGAGATGTACAAGATCATTTTGGAGAATACCTGAAACCTGTGCTCCCTAGCTAAGGACATTTCCCCTGGTAAATCTGAATCTGGAGCCAAAGGAATATCTTTATTCCCTAGTGTGCTGCTAAGAGGGTTTATCAGAGACCAGAAAGGGAAAAGTGCTGATATTCTGTGTCCAAGAAACATCATCCTTCAACAGGCTGGTTTACCTGTAAAATGTCTTTGCATTGTGTAATAGGAACCTGAGCTCTTCCTCTGTTGTTCCTGCAGCTGCCTCTTACTAATTGTAGGTAATTCTTACTATTTTTAAATTAAGGTCCAAGGTCAAACCAGTATAGAAGTATCTCAAACACAGAACTAATCTCAGAGGTTATTTCACTACATCTCTAACTAGACATTAATTTTATCTTCCAATGCCCTGAAATTTGCTCAAGCAGTTTTGACTTATAGCATATTCCTCTGTGGGATGGGTCTACTATTTGGGATATTATTCTTTCTAAAAAGCATCAATTTGAACCGAAAGTACCTGGTTGACCCTAATATAGGAAGCTGGTCCACAATCTTCCTTCCCTATTGCCCTCAAATATCAACAGAGGCAATAGGAAAGGAATGGAAGGGAATAAGCATTTATTTTCACCTATTATGTGTCAGATATGGTATGCTTTTTTTTTTTTTTTTTACAATACAGTAATAAAAATATTGTTTAAGAACAACATTCAGCAAATAAATCATTTTGACTTCAATTATCCAAATTAATGATAAAGGATAAAGGAAAAAAGATGCTATTTGCATCTATGAATGGTAGCCATCTCTAGAGTATATGAAGGCAGAGAAAAGGGAAAAAAAAAACTATTTGATAAATTTATTGTCTAATTGAAAAAAATACCAAATTATGCATTATAGATTTACATTTTCATGTGCAATCATCTTTTTTAATTGTACTATATTATAGAAATACTTTCGTTCCATAATTTTAAAAGAAAACTAAATATTATGTCACCTTATCTTCAAAACAACCTTCTTTCTCCCCACTTAAGAATTAAGGAAACTGAGGCAAACAGAGTTTAAGAACTTGGCAAGGGGAACAGAGCTAGGAACTTCCTGAAGCTTGGTTTAAGCTCAGGAACTTCTGACTCTATGCCCAGGTCTCTTTATTGTACCACCAGCTCCCCTTAACTTCTAGATAATGGAAACCTTGGAATGAATAATCTTCTATGAAGAAGATGCCTCAAAACCAAGGTCCCCTGTGGTCAAGCTTGAGGCTGCTCTGGCCCAATATTACTCGTTTGTCCAGGTGTTGGATTAGGACTCTCTTCCAGAATGAAGCCTGACAGCATAAAAGGCAGGATATGGAGAAAGGGATTTGGCTTTGTCTCACATGGCAACAAAAAGATTGTGTGATGATCAATTCTAATGGCTCTTATCAGTAATGAGATTCAGGCAAATTCCAGTAGGCTTGTGCTGGAGAGAGCCATCTGTGGGGACTGAAACTGGATCATAATATAGTATTTTACCTTCTTTGTTGTTATTTGATTGCTTTTTTTTTTCCTTTTTGATCTTATTTTTCTTGTACAGCATAATAAATGTAGAAATATGCATAGAAGAATTGCATACGTTCAACATATATTGAATTACTTTCTCCCAGAGGAGGAAGTGGAGGAAGAAAGGAAGAAAAATTTGAAACACAAGGTTTTGCTAGGGGTAAATGTTGAAAACAATTTTTGTATCTATTTTGAAATTTTTGAAAATAAATAAAATTTGAAAATAAGTTTCAAAAAAATAAATGAAAATATTTTGAAATATATTTTAAAAAATAATTATACACCAGAATAATATGGCATATTTTATTTTGGGTTAAATAAGCACTAATGATTGAGCAAAAAAGTTTAATATGTGTGAACATAATAGAGTAAATATCAAAATGGTGTAGCTCTGGATCCTCTCATCTTTCCCTAAAGAGAACTAAATTACAAGCTTCTCTCCCTCTTCATCCCTAACTGATTACCCTGACAAGGGGTTCCAGGTCCAAGAGAAGATATGATCTCTTATTTTGGGACTACCATGGATGCTGGACCAAGAAGGCCTGAGGAGCTGCCCTCCAGGTGAGGGAGGGGAAAGCAGGTGTAAGAGAGTTGTGGTTACAAGAGGCTTCTCGGAGTTACCAAGAAGTAAGTGCTAGACTTGGGGAAGAACTACTTGAAAATTCTTTTTTAAAATATTTCTTAGCAGGGGTGTCCTGGGCTGGTCAATGAATCTGTTTCCCTGTCTGTAAAATAAAGAGGCTGCACTTTATGGCCTGGTAAGTCCCTTCCAGTGATCATGTAGGATCCTATAAGAAGTCACAGTTTGGGATTTGGGGGCATGAAATTCTCCTGAAAGGATCTAAAGGGATAAGGTGATCCAAGATGAGCTTATTTCTTCAAGTCGGCAAACACTGAAGGGCCTGCTACATGTCAGACTCTGGGCTAAGCACCAGGAGCAAAAGGAGGTTTGAGGGACTTCCCCTGGTGTCACTGAGGTCACAGACTGGTGGGGCGGACAACACATCAACAATGAGATAGAAACCCACTGTGCACTGGATAAACTGGAACTAAATGGAGTGATTTACTAACTCACTAGTTAGGGAGGATGATAAGGGTTTAAGGAGAGTAGAATTTTGGGAGAGAATAGTCAAAATCCAATAAAATTATGGCTAGAGGAGGGAATACTACTTATAGAGGGGGACAGAGGAATTCTGATCCAACGACATTTAATTCTTCTTCCTTGTTCTTATTCCTCATCATACCCTTTAATGCTGAATTTAAGGATAGTTTGCCTTAAGATCTAGTCTGCTTGTAGAGGGTCAAAGATCACAATTACTGAGGAAAAATTAAATACAATGCAGTCTTGATTTATGGTTACAAATGCTGTATAGCCCCAGATTTTCCCAAGAGCCTTTTGCTTCCAAAGGTTCAGAGCGGGTTTCCTTACTTTGCCTTAGTCTGCTGAGGCAATTGGGGGGGGGGGGGGGGGGGGGGGGAAAGATGTCTTTCTGCTAAGAAGGAGGAGGGAATGAGTATAGGAAGGGAAGAAGTGACGGAGGCCGCGGGGAGGAGGAACTCTCAGAGATGAGCAGCCTTGGGGGGGAGGGGGTTGCCCAGGTGCGATTTGAGCACTGAGGAGGACTTGGGAGTCTGGCAGGAGTTTAGGGCTGAAGATCTTTGCGTGTTGGGGGCAGAACTAAGGTAGGAGAAGCCCTGGGAGTCCTAAAGTCCAGACTCTCCGTGTGATTGGGCTCAATCTTCCTGGGGGAGGGACGGAGCGGGGTTCTTGGGACCAGGAAGACCCTCCCAGACTGGGCTGACCAGAAGCAGGAAGTGTGCATTTAGATCCCTTTCCATTCCCTGCGACAAAAACTGCTCTACCTTCCTTGGGAGTTCCGGTGTCTCCACGCTTTCCCCGGGAGCTCAGATCTCTCCCCTTTTTCCCCGGAAGTCAGATCTCTCCCCATTTTCCTCGGGACCTCCGATCTCTCCCCTTTTTCCCCGAGAGTCAGATCTCTCCCCGTTTTCCTCGGGAGCTCCGATCTCTCCCCGTTTTCCTCGGGAGCTCCGATCTCTCCCCGTTTCCCCGGGAACTCAGATCTCTCCCCTTTTTTTTCGGAAGCTCAGATCTCTCCCCCTTTTTCCCTGGGATCACGCGACACTCAGGCAGCCAGGCCTGTGCTTGCAGCCCCCAGGTAGGTCTGAGCCTTCGTCCCCCATATTTCCTGGCTTCCTTGGCTGCCCTTCCCTTTGGGTCTCCTCTTCTGAACTCGTGGTACATGACCTGCAGCTCTACCAGGAGCACACCTTTCTACCAGGGCTGTCTGTTGCATGAGCTCCCCCACCCCTAAACCTTTTCCAGGCTCCCAATCACTTCCCACACTTGGCCATATTTCCCATTGGCTCACACTTTCCCACTTTCCCAGACTTCAGACTTTGTCCTCAGAAATCCAGGAGTCCCAATTTCAGCCTAAGCACTCCCCAAAGTTCCCAGCAGTCCTCCCCAGCTCCCAGGTAGACCTCCGGACAGAGTCTTTGTGCTTTCCCAGGCTCAGCAGTCCATCAGGAGCACTCCTCTCGTTCCAGTGGCGCTGACCTCCCTGCCATGGACTATACTGGCCTATCTTGCCTTCCAGACCCTGCCCCCCAAACCTCCTGCTTCCTTGGCTCCTTTTCTCTTAGAGCCCTCAGAGTTGAATCCCATTCTGGATTTAGTCTCCCAGGCTCTGGCTTCCCTTGATCATTCCCTAAGGGCTCCTATTCCAGAACCCTTCTTATCTCCACCTTCCCACTTTCCCTCCCTCCTACACTGTCAGCTGTCAGAATATTGGCTAGAATGATAATGTGTGTGTTAGTTCTGTTGAAGGGAGGCAGAGGACCAGGTGGCAAGGAGAGATCTGACTCAGGAGCCATGGATGCTGACTGATCTCCTCCCATCTGGACTCCCAAAGGCCCTTGTACCTCTGGGCTCTCTATAGGAGGATGGGGAGAGGAGGAAGGAAAAGAGAAGTAAAAGATGGAGGGGAGCAGCCTTCCTCTTCAGAATACCTTCCTTTCCAATCCTGACCCTCCTGCATTTTTTTTTATTCCCTTCCCCTTAGGCAATTGGGGTTAAGTGACTTGCCCAGGGTCACACAGCCAGAGTTAAGGTGTTAGGTGTCTGATTTGAATTCTGGTCCTCCTAAATTCAGGGCTGGTGCTCTATCCACTGCAACACCAGCTGCCCCCTCCTGCACTATTGTGTAGGGTGCAGTCTCTCCCCTGAGGACAAGACCAGGGCCTTTCTAACTCCACCTCACACTCCATGAATCCCTTTAGGCTTTTCTCCTACTTAGAGAAGAGGGGAAAGTCTTCTCCCTCTCCAGCTTCTTATGACCAAGAACTGGCCCAAGCAGGGATTGGGTTAAGGACAGACACCAAAAGTGGGGTGAAATTAGAACAGTTTTACTGTCAGAGCCCCAAAGACCAGTCTCCCAGGCTATGAACACGAAGGCAATCAGCCTGAGACCAGGATAAGGGAAAGCTGGACTTTTCTATGCAGAGGTAAAGAAGGGAAGGACTCTCCTGGAGCTCCTGGCCTTTCTCTTGGTTTTCAGGGAGCCTTATAATTAAAGCCCCCAAGGTTAGATGAGCTTTGGCTGCTGTCACTTCTGTGGGTCCTTCAAGGGTGGGAGCAATAGGACCCTGAGATAAAGACTAGGGGCCAGAGAGAGGAACTTAACAAAATGGAATCACTTTGGATGCTTCACTACCTCCACAGGGAGCCAGGAGCCAGAGGGAATGAGCCCTGAGAGACTCGGACCGCCTCCTCAGGTGAGTCCATCCACAGACCTGACCAACATTAGCAGTCACAACCCTTTTTATAGACAGGGAGGATGGGTTATGGAGCTGGCAGGGCCTGATGAATGGGTCATTTCCTTACAAAAATAGGGGGAAACACAGTAGTAACAATCCTGTCCTGTCCAACTGATTCCTTGGGCCCCTGGCATCTTGGGGCACCGAGACACACACACACACACACACACACACCCTGTTGGGGGGGTTATTACATTACAAAGGACTGAGGAGGTTCTCCACTTACTTCATCAGGAATCTCCATTCCCCAGGGATCAGATCTGCTCTCTTTGGGCCTGCCTAGCCCCCCTCCCCACCTCCCCACCCAAAGACTTCTTCCTCCAAAGACTTGGTCTCCTGTGACTATGCTTCCCTGAAGCACAATTTCCCATGGTTACATCTAAATAATACATCTCCAGGGGTCAGCAACACGTCCTCAAGATGCTTTAGGAACTGATTGATTAGTGTTCCTATGTATGTATATGTATATGTATATGTTTATGTATAATGTATATGTATATTCACTCACATTCACAAACACTCACACATTGACACATACACAAACACACTTGCACCCACCCAATTTCCACTCTCTCAATTTTTCACCAGCTCCCCCTCCACCGAGAACACAAATAAAACCAAACCCATTCACACAAGGTACAGTCCGTCTGAACAATAAAAAAATCCACTTGCTGACATCCTAAAACCTATTTCTCCCTTTGGCCTAGGGTCTGCCCTCTTTAAGAGGCAGAAGCAGGATCATGATTTCTCATTGTTCCTCAGCAACCTGATTGGTCTTTGTGCTAAACCAAGGCTGCTGCCGCGCCCTTACATTTATGGCCCTTACTTATCCATGCCTTCCCCATCCATCACACACATATACACATGTGACACCCCTGCAGACACATGTCTATGTACACAGGAACTCTGATCAGTGCCTCAGGTTCCTTTACCCCTTCAAACAGAACAAGACACATTCAGATACATTCTTTGACTTTGTTTTGCTCAAGATTGGTCCCTCCCTTCATCTCTCCTCCCCATAACTCCCTCCCCCTTTTTCTTCTCCCCCCAGTGAAAACTGGGACTACATTGCACTTCTCCATTCATCTCCTTATGTCATTTATTCTTCCTTCCTTTGACTAGATGACAGAGGTTCAGATGTTCCCACTCCTTTGTTTGTGGAGATGTCTACCTGCAGTTAGAGCACCCCCAAGCCTGCTAAGTTACAGAGGTCCAAAGGGGACTCCACTGGGTTAGAGCAGCCCCAAGGGGGTGATATAAGTGGCCCCCCAACAGGGACTTCCTCTTTATCACTACCTGCTTCACTTCCTGACTCCTCCTGAGTTTGTATCAGCCATATTGGCACTTGCCACCACATTAGCATTTCCTCTTTCCACTGCAGAGCTTTTTGGCATGGGAGCCTATTCAGTTCTCTTTGCTTCCTTCACTGCTTTCTGAATCATTTGTGCTAAACTTGTCTGGGAATCTCCAAAGCCTCCATAAGGAGGCACAGAGGTGGCAGACAGGCGACATATTGCCTCAGGGTGGGTGAGGGATGAGGGAGAAGGCCTTGCCTTGGAGAAGGAGGTGACCTTCCCCTGTTCACTTTCTCCTCTCTTGTCTCTGTTTATTTCTCTTTACTCAACTTATCCCTGCCTCCTCCTGTACCTTCATATCCACTTCCTGCTTCTTTCTCACTACCTCTTCCCCTGACATCACATCCAGCTATTGACAGTATTCCTCTTAGCTTTTTCTTCTCAGTTTCTTTACCATAAAACTATTCTATGTACTGATTATCCTTTTATTACTTCTGCTTTTCTTGCGATCTCACTTTTGCTATTTGCTATTTCATTGACTGGATTTTATGTCTCTTTCATCAGATTGGATAAGGTTTTTCTTTTTATTTGTCATTTTTTTAATTTCCAATTTTTCCATTTCCCTTCTAATTAGTACATCTTGTCCGTGGTGTTCTCTTCTTTATAATATAATGGTTCTCTCTGGGAGCAGGTTTCTTGGGGAGGTTTTCTGGAGGCAGCCTTAGTTTCAGTTAAAAGCAATAATCACCTCAAATGCAGCCAGGGATTAAAGTACAGTCTTTGATTGTCTCTTCCAAAATCTTATCTCTATCACTTGAGGCTCAGCTAGTTTTCTGGAGGCCTTCTCTCTCCTTGGTTCCAAGGGCTCTTGCGCTCGCTAGTCCTTTGCCTCTGCTCCCTTCAGCCTGCAGCCAGTACAAAGGTGGAAGATGGAATGAATCTGTCTTGCCTTGGAGAGAGGGCTTCTGCTGAACTGACCCCAACTGGCTCACTGAAGCTCTATTTATGCTGGGTGTAAAAGGTTGACTCCTCCTCCAAGAGAGCGATTAAGGGAGGTGTGAATTCACAAAGTTACAAAGTTAACTTAGTGAATCTCCCATACTTGTGAACTCTAATGAGTACTTAAATACTTCTTGCTCAAATGAGCTCTCTAAAGATGTAAACACAAGCATTGTATCAATTCCATTGAGTTAACACTAGGATTATAACATTGTCTTTTGTGTTTATTTTGGATTTGTTCATTTATTTTACTACATTGATTTTTTAAATAATGCATATTCAATTAATCTTCACTTTTTCTATATTCTTAATGTGTGCTGATAAGTCTATGTTTCCCCTGAGGAAAGCTTAAGCTGAACCCCAGAAATTTTGGAATATTGTTTAACTAATCATTTTCATTTTCTTTTACAAAGTTATCATTCCTAAGTTCTGTTCTCTGTCTCAGCCATAATGTAATCTGTCACAGATAAATCTCCTTTTAGGTTTGTATTTTTTGTTGATGATCTCTGAACCAATTTTCATTTTTATTTCATTAGGGAATGAAAGAGTATATTGATCATTTCTACCTTTTTACATGTGTGTGCAGGATCTCTATCTCAATGGTTAATTTTTCTAAAAGTACCATGTGTTGAAAAGAAATATGCATCTTCCTGTGTTGTCCCATTCAGAAGATGTCATAAGTCTTTTACCTCAAACTTCTCTAGGTATTTGTTCATCTCTTCTACTTTATTTCATTCTGCTTGTCTTCATCTCCCTTTTCCCTTTAGTTCTCTTACAGATTCCCCTCCCTCTCTTGCTCTTCAACTAGTCCTGTTCATTGGTTTTCTAATTGCATCCATTTTTGTTCCCCTTTCTAACAGGGATATCTCTCCCTCTCCTTGCTGTCTATCTTCCCTTCCTGTTTTGCCTAGATTCTCATTCTCTGTCACATAGCTCTCTGCTCACCTTGTCGTTCTTTTTTCCTTGACACTTCATATAATCAAAGCCTCCAAGATCCTCATTCTGAGGCTGTGCTATAAGAGCTTACTGCCACTGGATGTTGGCCAACTGCACAGATGCCTTCCTTTCATAACACTGTATCAGGGCAGTGTTGGAGAGAATCCTGCTTCTAGCAGGGAACATTCCCTCCAGATAATTCATCCTGCCTTGCTGTCCTTTAATATTTTCTCCACAATCTCCTACAAATGCCATCCCTATGTCCATGCTATCCTTCTCCTCCAAGTGCTAGTTTCCCCCAGGAGTGACAACTCCCACAACGTAAGACTAGTAGATTTTTTGGACACTTTAGGTCCCCTATCTACTATAAGAATTTTCATCTGTGGAACCCACCTCCTAAATCAGGCCTCCTGCCTTTCTCCACCTTGTCCAACTTCCCACCCTCCTCCCCAACTCCCCATGTGGTCTTCTTGGCAATCTCAAAAACTATAAAAAAAAGCAATAAATTCCTCAGATATACAGAAGTGAAGTAATAGATTAAAAGAAATAAATTATAAAATGTGGCTTATACATAGTCCATGATGAAGTCAGGGTAGCAATTCCTTGTTTGAAATAAACATGTGTAAAATTCACAATGGCCATTCTCTTTGACAAAAGCTGGTTTATTTAGGAGAAAAGATTATAGATAAAAATGAATGTGTAAAATAGGTACAAGGAGTGGGAAATATGAAATGCAAGTGGAAAAGCAAAAGATTACCAAGGAAAAGACTTTGGAGAAATTCATTAAAGGGATATGCCACATGGCCCTAGGATGCCATTCCATTATGTGCTCCATAATAAGTCATTTCTCAACTTTATTTCAACTGATCCCAAATTCTATCAGTCTCTTAATGACCACAGTCTCAAGAGCTGACCCTGTCTCTGAGAAAGCTTATTACCTTTGCACAAATCCCTGCTCTGAGTTTCAGTTTCCTCCTATAAATTGAAGGGGGTTGGATTCTACTTCTGACGGTCTTTCAGCTCCACATCTTATGACTTTTGATGGTTTAGGAGATGGTGACGTTCAAGGATGTGGCTGTAGACTTCACTAAGGAGGAGTGGGGTCTCTTGGATCCCTCTCAGAAGGAGTTGTACAAGGAGGTCATGGTGGAGAATGTCAGGAACCTGCTCTCCCTGGGTAAGGGCACTTCCCCTGAAAATTGCAAGTCTGCAATCAAAGGGAAAATCTCCATTTTCCAGGGTGTAAGATTTGGGGATAGGGGAAAGAGAAGGGAAAATGCTGGTCTTTGCCTTGCATGATAGGACCTGGGGATATCCTTTGTTGTTCCTGAAGCTCTCTCTCACCCATTCTCAGTTCAAAGATTAAATCAGTGGAAGCATTTCAACTATGGAACTAATCTTAGGGGTTAGCCTCTACCTCGACACCAATTTTGTCTGCCAAAATTCTGAAAATATCTCATGCAGTTTTTCCTTTCAACTCATTCCTTTTGGGGATGAATCTAGTATTTGGAATATTCTTTTTTATAAGCATCAATTTGTAACTCAAAGCAGCTAGTTGGCCCCAGAGTATAGCAAGTTTCTCTTTAATTTGCCTTAGTATTGCTTTCAAATTCCAGCAAAAATGATGAGAAACAGTCAGCTAGATGGACATTTCCAAGTGATGGGAAAGGAATGAAAGGGGAAAAGCATTTATGTTTACCAACTATTTGCCCAGTGCTGTGCCATATGCTTTCGTTACAATACAGTAACATTCATCAAGAACAACTTCCAGCAAATAAGTTATTTTTCTTTTTCTAAGTACCTAAATTAATGATAAAGGACAAATCAAGAAACATGCCATTTTCATCTAGAGAAAAAAACTAATAAATAGAAATAAGGTTTTAGTGTTCTGGTTGGTTTTCAAGTCTTGGAGCAGCCTTCGTTTCAGTGGAGTAATCACCACAAGAATAGGCAGGTGTTAAAGTCCAAAATCCAAATTCTTTATTGTCTCTTTGTCTGGGACCTGGGCTAGCTTGGTCTCAATGCAGGAAATGCAGGAGAACAGGCCAGGCAACACGGTAGTGTGAGATGGAGTGAATTTCTCTGAGTCTGAGGACTTGTGCTCCAACCTCCAGCCACCACAAAGGTGGACAATGGAATGAATCTGTCTCTGAATCCCCATTGGTTTCTTATATGCTCTATTATAATTATATCATCGTAGGTGTGAATCTTGTAGAACTATATTAAGTATTAAGTACATGTACTGAATTAGAGAACTGTTAAGCACCATGCTTAACAATCATTGTCTTATTGATTCCACTGAGTTAACACTTTGTAAGACTGCTTGTTTCAAGTACATAGTTCTATCCCATAACATATGATTATCATAATTTTACATAAGTATATGTGTATATATATGCATATATACATATTTACATGTCTGTGTATTATTTAAGTATGTATAAAAGTGTCTATGTAATGGTAGCCCATCTCTAGGTTGGGACAAGCAAAGTGAAGGGAAAAAATTTGTGGGATAATTTTCTTGTCTATTTGAAAGTAATACAAAGTTGTACATTGTGGATTTACAGTTTTATGTGCACTCATCTTTTTTTTAATGTACTCTAATATGGAAATGTTTGTAAATTAAAAGTAAAACAAAATATTGTGTCACTTTATCCTCATCTTAACCTGCCAAGTTACGGTGATATTTGTCCCCATTTAAGAGTTGAGGAAACTGAGGAAAACAGAGTTTAATTGACTTGCCCAGAGATGCATAGTTAGTAATTGTCCAAAGCTCACTTCAAACTCAGGTATACTTGACTCTATGTCCAGGACTCTCCACTGAACTACCGGCTCTCTTTAAGTTATGGAAAATGAAAACTATGGAATGAGTCTATCCTTCTGTAAAAAAGGCATACTAAGTTCAAGGTCACTCTTGATCAGGCCTGAGATTGCTCCCACCTACTAACTCTTTTTACTCAGGTTTAGGATCAGAAGTTTCTACCAGAAGGGAGCCTTACAGGACAGGAGGTGGGAGGAAAGACCTTTGGCTCTCTATCAGAGGAAGCTGTAGAAATAGTGGGCACATCCTGTTTTAGGTGACTTGCTTTACAAACCCCAGCGGGTAAGTATTGACAGATATGTATAAACATCAGGGGCTGAATTTCAGCATGGAGCAACTCTGGATTCTCTTCATTTCCCTACAAAGAACTAAGTGACCAACATCTCTCCATCTTCTTTCTAACTGATTTCCATGCCCAGGGTTTCCAGTTCTCAGAGAAGAGGTGACCTCTTATTTTGAGCAAAGGGAAGCACAGTGGATGCTGGATCAAGAAGGCCTGAGGAAACGGTCTCCAGGTGAGGTGAAAGCAGATGTATGAGAGCTGTGGTTACAAAACACTTCTGGGAGTTATACTAAAGTGAATGCTCAGTTTGGGGGAGAAAGACCAGACTTGGAATTTTGTAAAGGATGTTTCTTGGCAGCAATTGCCAGGGCTCCTCAGTGAACCTTGATTTCCATCTAGTCAGTAAACAATTAAGGACCTATTACATGGCAGCCTTGGGCTAAACACCAGGAACACAAAGAGATGTGAGGAACATCGCCTGCTCTCCTGAGGTCAATGAAAGTATGGTGGGGCAACACATATCAACGACTGTGAGTGAGGACCCACTGTGCACCAGACAACCTGACCACCCTAGTGCCTCAGTACATCATTAATTGGTGAGGATCATAATGGTTTAAGAAAGAGGGCAGAACTGGGGAGGAAAGGGCCAAGGTGAAGTAAAATAGCTAGCATTTATACAGCACTATGTGTCATTCTGCATTATCTTATTTTATCCTAATGAGAATCCAAGAACTTAGCTTAGGCCCATTTGACAGATTAAAAAAAAAAAAACTGAATCTAACAGAGGTCCTATAACTTTACTAGCAAATTTCTGAGGTGGGATTAAAACCCTGGGTTTCATGAATCAAGGCTCTATTCATTTTCTATCCACTGTAACTGTATTCTGATTTTGAAACAGATAGGATGAACATGGTCATGAGGTATAAAATAGAAGAAGAATTGCATAAGCTTCTGTTGAGACATGGAAATTTATTTTTTAATCTCTAGCCAATCAAAATCAATTGCTAATTATTGTTTAAAATATTCACATTTTTATTGACTCTTGACAAATATTGCACTAAATGACAAATGTACTCAAGGGTCAATTTCAAATATTGCTTTATGTTGCTTTTCTATAATATTTACATACTCACAACCTCTGAAAGGATAGTAACTGAATCCCTACTAAATGACCAGAAACTGCCAGATAGAAGAAGAGGAACATAATCAGAGGAAACGTTCAAATTAGAAAATAAGCTTACACATGTCAATGAGTGGCATGTTAAGGTCTGATTTTCTGCAAAGGTTGTGGCCTTCCATGGTGATTTCATGACAGCCTCTCCTGTCCCTGCCTCCTACCATGGTTTTCAAGTAGCCTGTCAGCACTGCTGCAGGAATGCAGACCCAAGTCACATCTTGCTCAGGCAGTTAGAGATGGGGTTGCTAGGTAACCCAAGAAGGAGAGAACTACACTGGTCCGGGGAGAAACAGGCCCAAGGGTCTTTGCACTCCTGTGGCCATTTGTATATGAATGTTCAACCTTCCTGAATGGTGGGAACATTATCATGTCAATTTGAGAAACCAAAAGTCTATATTGCGCATAGAAGCAGCCACAGTTTGATAGGCTCACTGCACAATCCTCACAGCAGTGTGTGGGTGATTATGAGAGCTTGAAATCACTGAAAGACAACTGATAAGGTAGAAATATGCACACCTGCATTGTCCCGGAGGACAGCTACCTGTATAACCAAATCAGACACTTATTTACCACTGAAGGTGCCGATAAGCTATTTTTGGGTCAGATCCCTTGAATCATTATCTCAATCCTCCAAGGGGTTTGTGAGCTTTTAAAAGGGAAAGCATTGCCATAGGTGAACTCCCTTCCATATCATAGGATGAGGAACTGAATTTTCTATATGAAACACATTTTCAGATGTGGATATTTTCATAAATTTTTTTAAAATTGTGTTATGCTATGAAGGGGACACATAATGATAAAGTTTTTTTTTTTCTCCTGAGGCAATTGGGGTTAAGTGACTTGCCCAGAATCACACAACCAGGAAGTGTTAAGTGTCTGATACCATATTTGAACTTGGGTCCTCCTGACTTCAGTACTCTATCCACTGCACCACCTAGCTACCCCATGATAATTGTTTAAAAAAGAAATAACTATTAGATACCTCAAAAAAAGTAATGTGTCAGTACAAAATCACTTTTGATATGTTATAATCAGGTGTAAGTTACAAATTGTTTTGTTACAAATAACAAGTGGGTTAGCCTTCTGAATATGACCTCACATAATGTAATAGAAAAAAATAAAATTGAAAGTGGTCATCATGGAAATTCGTTAAGGTTACAAGTAGGATGGATCATAAAATAACTTGAGTATTTAGTATATATGCACCACATGACATATTTATGGAAAAAGCATTGAACGTACAAATAATGAAAGGGAAAGGGAAAAATTGAGAGTAGAGATCATTTGTCACATACTGTACCCAGAGCACACCCATTCACAGGATGCTGCTGGGATTTAGGTCAAGTCACTCAGCCATTGTGACCTGAGTTGTGTACCTAATCAGAATGAAGGTACTTTCAGTGTTGTCATAGGTTTATTCTGGGGTTCCACTGTAAGTGTGCATGAAGCTCCTTCAAAAATAAATTATGTTTGGAATATAAAATAAGGAGATTTAAATTTATTGCTTCTGCTCATTTCGAATTTTTCTCTTTGCGTAGAAAAAAAGAAAATAATTGAGTTTCTCTTCTGTTTATGGAGGGAAGGGGATATAAATCAATAAACAAACATATATATATATATATATATATATATATATATATATATATACCCTATCTCATGTTTATATTTCTTTGTTTGTTATTTAATTTCTTTCTTTTTTGGAAGCAGAGATCAGAATTGGAATGAAGGAAACTCCTGCAGAGCTAAGCCATTCTGTGTTCGAAACTCACAAGCAAAGACTTATGGGTGATGGTCCCTGTGACTTGATTTGGAGAGAAATCTGCGCATCACAGGAGAGAATCCAAATTAGAGAGAGACACTATGAAGGTAACCAATGTGGAAAAGGTTTCATAAAAAAGGAAACTCTCATTGTACATCAGAGAATCCACACTGGAGGGAAGCCTTATGAATGTAGCCAATGTGGAAAGACTTTGGCAAGCAAGGAGAGTTTTATTACACATCATAAAATCCACACTGGAGAGAAACCTTATGAATGTAATCAATGTGGAAAGACTTTTACATGGAAGAATAGTTTTATTAAACATCAGAGAATCCACACTGGAGAGACACCTTATGCATGTAACCAGTGTGGAAAAACTTTTACACAAAAGGGAGCTCTTACAGTACATCAGAGAATCCACACTGGAGAGAAACCTTATGAATGTAACCAATGTGGAAAGACTTTTACATGGAAGAAGACTTTTACTACACATCTTAGAATCCACACTGGAGAGAAACCTTATGAATGTAACCAATGTGGAAAGACTTTTACATGGAAGGATAATTTAATTAAACATCATAGAATCCACACTGGAGAGAAACTTTATGAATGTAAACAATGTGGAAAGGCTTTTACCAAAAGGGAAACTCTTAATGTACATCAGAGAATCCACACTGGAGAGAAACCTTATGAATGTAACCAATGTGGAAAGACTTTTGCATGGAAGAAGACTTTTATTACACATCATAGAATCCACACTGGAGAGAAACCTTATGAATGTAACCAATGTGGAAAGACTTTTGCATGGAAGGATAATTTTATTAAACATCATAGGATTCACACTGGAGAGAAACTTTATGAATGTAAACAATGTGGAAAGGCTTTTACCAAAAGGGAAACTCTTATTGTACATCAGAGAATCCACACTGGAGAGAAACCTTATGAATGTAACCAGTGTGGGAAGACGTTTGCAAGCAAGGAGAGTTTTATTACACATCATAAAATCCACACTGGAGAGAAACCTTATGAATGTAACCAATGTGGAAAGACTTTTACACAAAAGGGAGCTCTTACTGTACATCAGAGAATCCACACTGGAGAGACACCTTATGAATGTAACCAGTGTGGAAAGACTTTTACACAAAGGGAGCTCTTACTGTACATCAGAGAGTCCACACTGGAGAGAAACCTTATGAATGTAACCAATGTGGAAAGACTTTTGCATGGAAAAATAGTTTTATTAAACATCAGAGAATCCACACTGGAGAGAAAGCTTACGAATGTAATCAATGTGGAAAGACTTTTACACAAAAGGGAGCTCTTACTGTACATCAGAGAATTCATACTGGAGAGAAACCTTATGAATGTAACCAATGTGGAAAGACTTTTGCATGGAAGAATAGTTTTATTCAACATCAGAAAATCCACACTGGAGAGAAGGCTTATGAATGTAACCAGTGTGGAAAGACTTTTACACAAAAGGGAGCTCTTACTGTACATCAGAGAATCCATACTGGAGAGAAACCTTATGAATGTAACCAATGTGGAAAGACTTTTACATGGAAGAATAGTTTTATTAAACATGAGAGAATCCACACTGGAGAGAAACTTTATTAATGTAAATAATGTGGAAAGGCTTTTAACAAAAGGGAAACTCTTACTGGACATCAGAGAATCCACACTGGAGAGAAACCTTAGGAGTGTAACCAGTGTGGGAAGACTTTCAAATATAAGACTAATCTTCTTCTACATGAGAGAATCCACATTGGAGAGAAACCATATGAATGTAACCAGTGTGAAAAGACTTTTACAAAAAGGATATCTCTCATCATACATCAGAAAATCCACACTGGAGAGAAACTGTATGAATGTAACTATGTAAAGGCTTTTACAAAAAGGAAAGTTCTTACTGAACGTCTGAGAATCCACACTGGAGAGAAGTCTCATGAGTGTAACCAGTGTGGAAAAGCTATTAGACAAAAGGGAACTCTTACTAAACAGCAAAGAATCCATACTGGAGAGAAACCTTATGAATACAACCAATATGGAAAGGGTTTTATATAAAAATCTGATTGTCAATTGCCAGATCTGTGAAGAAATGTAAAGGCATTAAAATAAGGAGGAAAATGAATTAGGGACAGAATCCTGGGAGAAAATGTGGTAGTGCTGATGCCTTTCATACTTGGTCAGCTCTAACTATAACACTATGGGGAGAGTCAGGAATGGAAAATAAAAGAGGATTAAATGGGGCTGATAACTTCTTAGGCATATTGGATTCTTCTTTGCCACCTGGTCACCTGCTTGAAAGACAGTGTGGCAAAATGGAAAGATCACTATATTTGGAGTTAGGCCATGGGTTGAAATTCTGGTTCTGCAACTCTGGGCTTGGGAAAGTAATTTAATTTGACTGGAATTCAGTGCATGTAGACTAGGGTTAGGCTCTGTCCCTACCCTAAATCCTTTAAGAAGCCAAAGAAGAGTTTTTAAAATTAACCCTATGCCTCAATGCCAATCATTCTCCTGGTTCTCAGCTTCAGATTAGGCGTAATGACTTCATTAAGCCTTCTGTGTATGATTTGCCAGTTTGAAAGAGGCAAGAAGATATCAGCAATTCTAAATCTAGATCTCTGTTGATTTAGGAAACTTGCACGTCCTTCCTAAATAAACAATACTGTGCAACTAATGAAATAGATTTTTTGCTATATTTGTTCAGGCAGAAGATATTTTATTAAGATGCTTTTAAGAATGAAAGATTTCAACTCTAAGGTTTCATTATAAATCCATCAAATTGACACTGATAATTCCAAAAGCTGGAAATATGGTGGAGGGGAGGGGTATCAAATTGGAGACATAACTGTGAATTGATGATCCAACTATTCTGAAAATTATTTTGTATCAGGATTTATTAAAAGGTGACCAAATGTTCATACTTTGTAATAAAAAGACCTTATAGAAAGGCATGAATTCTAAGGAAGTGAGGGAAAAAGGGATTCCATCTGCACTAAAATATTCATTGCAGTGGATTTTTTTTTGTTTAATTTGGTTTTTTCATTGTAAATAAAAAATTGATGATTTTTAGTTGGAGAATGTCTAAACAAATTATGATAATGAACATATTGACATATTGTGCCACGAGAAAAACTGGATAGGAAGAATTCAAAGAACTATGGGGATTTGTAAATGAATGGAGATACATTGAATTGAGAAAAAGCAAGAAAAACTAGTATATCATATACTCAGATATCCTGATCAGTAATTTCTTCAATTTGAAATTCTTCTAACAATGTATATCCATGAATGTCTGTCTGTCCATTCTGTGTGACGCTTGCCTATGTTTCACATGAGTTCATCACAGAGCATCTATCCTATATGATGGAGTCCTTCCTTCCTTTCTCCTACCATCTCAAGGGCACTTGTGGAGTGTTATGGCTATCCACTCATCAGCCCTCTTCCTTACCATGTGACCACCTCCTCTTCTCTTCTTGGGCCATAATTCTTTAATGTGAAGAATGAGCAATGCCAATTATCCCAACAGAGGACACCAAGAAAGTTCACAAAGTACATTGGTCAGCAAACATCTGACTCCCTTAACAAATGGAGAGACGCAGCGGCCAGAGATGCTACCAACTGGATTATAAATGAACTTGTGAAATCTTTTAACTTTGTAATCTATCCGTGCTAACAGTGGAAAAACACAACTTTGGGACCCTACAATCTATCAGATGTTGATAGGTTGATACATTAGGCAGAAATACGGAACCATCAAGACAAGTTGTATTGACCTATATCTTGCCACTGGGCTCAGATGGTCCTGAAGATGGAGTAAAGCTGATGACTTTGCCCAGTTTTATCTCACTTACATCCAAGTCACTTGCCAGTCAAGACATCACTTGCTGATGGCATCAATCCTCTTTGAGAACAAAAGAACAAAAAGAATCTTCCGGTGAAAAAGCTCATTAGTTCAAAAGTTCAGCATTCCTCTCAGGTAAAAGCAAAAGTTCAGCTTTTTCCATCAGTCACTTTTAACTACACCAAAACTCTGGCTTAACTTGAAAAGTGCATTATTTTTTTACAAAACACTCAAATTCCAAAGAAATTGTTCTCTCAGTACCATTTGTAAATCATTTCATGTCCAGGAAATTTATTATTTTTTATATGTTTCACTATTGTGATTTGTTGTTATCTGTACTAGCCAAAATGGTGCCATTCTTGTACAATTGGAGGAAATTTGCTATCAGTTATTTCTGCAAGATACAGGTGGAAAGTACCAATGTTTTTGAGATTAAAAAAAAGGTTATTACCAATACACATTACAGACTTTCAACCAATCAAATTGTCCTTGCCCCCATGATGCTGTTAATCCTTTATTTAGATTATTTTCCCCACCTACCAACTCCTGTTTTTTGTTCTATCTTTAAAATGGGGAACAGGGGAACCTTTCATCCTTCAGGTCTTTAGCCACATTAAGAATCCATTAGTCCTCTTTACTATTAAAGTTGTGCTTACTTCATAAACTCCTAATGCTCAGAGCTTTGTCCCCCAGTTGACTTGACTTGACATGTGACAGTTAGGACTGGTAGTCTTTAGACCACTCATACAATCTCTCCTGAAGGAAGGTTTTATATGCTTGGAAGCCCTTGCCATCAAATTAAACCCCATTGTCTTTTGCCTGATTTGTTGTTCAGTCACTTCAGTGGAAGCAAAGATACTAGAGTGTCTTGAAATTTTCTTTTACAACTCATTTTATAGAGGAAGAAACTCAGGCAAACAGGGTTTCAGTGAGGTTACTGGGATGACACACCTAATCTGAGACAGGATTTAAATACAGGGAGTTGAGTTTTCCTGATTTAGGGTAAGGGTTGGGCCTCTGAACACTATGGGCTCCTAGCAGCCCTTGGTCTCACCTTAAAGGAGGCTGTAAGCTTAGAGAGCATTTGTTTTTAAGTTATTCAGACTTGTCCCATTCTTGAGGGTCAGGAAAGTTATGTCATTCTGTCAACTTCAGGTGATCAACTTGAATCAAGTTGCTGAGACTAAAGGTGGCTCAAAGGTATAACTTACACACAAATTCTTCCAGACTCAGTTTTATAATTTTTGCCATCAATGGTCAATCTTATCAGATAACTATCATTCCTATATTAGGAATGAATTTTTAAACACCACCACCATCTTGGATACCGAGAGATATTTCTTAATCAGAATTGAATAATTTTCCTTTAGCAACATCTTCCCCAAGGCTAATAAGATTCTCTGACCTTTTCCAAAGAAAACAAACCTGTTAAATCCCAGGTCTTTCCACATAGGGAGAATTTTCAAGGCCTCCCCCCTCCACAAATCTTAAAGTATCATTTTAAAACAAAAAATGTTCAAGTACACACTTGAGTTGCTAAGTAGTGTAACCCTACTCTTGAGCAGCTGAATTCATCATTTGGCATGTAGATCCAAAGGGAGTTAATTTAGTAAAGGTATGATTGCATCACCCTCTAGAAGTTATTTTTTCATTAGCAACTTTTCCTACACAAGGGTTTCCCCCAAAATCCCAATACAAGCAAAATTAGAAAATAATAAATGATATAGATTTAACATCTCAAATGGTTATTGATAAATAACATCAATTCAGTCAAATGTATTTCCCAATTGTATTATATAGAAAATCACTTAATGCATCTATCAATTTGACACCCTGGACTAGCAGACTTTAGATCCAATTACACTGTTTTATTTCTTATTCTGACATTTCTGAATAGATCATTCTCATGAAATTTTAATCATATTTTGCATTTGAATCTGTCTTACTTACCTAAGGTCAAATTTCACAATTATCCTAATAGTTATATATGCATTTTTTATTAATAATTTTTTAAGATTTTTATTTAAAACATGCATGAGTAATTTTTCAACAATGACACCTGCAAAACTTTCTCTTCCAAATTTTTCCCTTCTTTCCCTCCATCCCCTCCCGTAGACATCAGATAGTCCATTACATGTTAAATATGTTTAAATAGATATTAAATCCAAGATATATATACATATTTATACAGTTATCTTGCTACACAAGAAAAATCAGATCTGGAAAGAAAAAAAAAAAAACCCTGAAAAGGAAAACAAAAAGTGTGAAAATTCTGTGTTGTGGTCCACACTATGTTCCCATGGTCTTCTGGGTAAATATGGCTCTCTTTGTCACTAACAACTGGAATTGGTTTGGATCATTTCATTGTTGAAGAGAGCCCTGTCTATCAAAATTGATCATCTCCATACCTTTGATCTTACTCCCTCATGCCTGGAATCTTCTCATCCCTTTTCTCTGCTTCTTCAAATCTCTTCTTCCTTCAAGGCTCAGCTGAAGTAACTTCTTTCATCAGAAGTCCTTCCTTATCTTTCCACATGCTGAAGGTCTCCCTTTCCCCATACTATTTATGTGTCTTACTTGGACATAACTGTTTGCATGTTGCCTCTCCCATTGCAAATTGAGCTTCTTGTATGTAGGGACTGATTTGGCCTCTGTACAACTGGCAATTAGTAGGCACATAATAAATGTTCACTGATTATTTGTTGACTTGCTCTGAATGCATTTTATGTACAATCATATAGGTATTTTGTTTCCCCTTTAGGATGTAAGCCCCTTGAGGGAAAGTACTTATTCTACATTTGCTGACTGCTTGTATCAGATCTGGATGTGAAATGTTTTGAAAAACACCAGAAAAGGGGCAGTGCATAGAGTACTAACCCTGGAATCAGGGGAACCTGAGGTCAAATCTGGCCTCACATACTTGACATTTAGTGCCTATGAGTCTCTAAGCAAGCCACTTAACCCCAACAGCCAAAGGAAAGAAGGAAAAAGCAAAAGGCCAGAGGAGCTTGGGTGCATCTAGAGAAGTTCAGCCAGGAGGGGAAGAGGAGTGAGAATGATGGCTTAGGAGGAATGCCTGCATTCATTGGGAAAGTTTAGCAGAGAAAGAAAAGATGACACTTGATAGGAGAGATAATAGCTGTCTCTGAGGATATGAAGGACTCCATTCACATAAAGAAAGATTCAGGAGTGTGTTTCTGTGTTTCACTGGGCAGAAGCAAGAGCAGCTGGTGGGTGTTTGGAGAGACAGGTTTCCAATAAGAGAAAGCTTCTCAGCACTTAGAGTTGATGCAAAATGGAATCAGCTCCACCCAGAGAGAACCTTAACACTAACTGCAGCATAGCATTTCCTCTCTTTCTATTATTGTTTACTTGCATTTTTGTTTTCCTTCTCATATTTTTTCTTTCTTTCTAGATCAGATGTTTTCTGTGCAGCAAGATAATTATAAATATGTATACATATACTGGATTTAACATATACTTTAACATATTTAACATATTGAACTACCTGCCTTCCAGGGGAGGGGGTGGGGAGAAGGAGGGAAAAATCTGAAACACAAGGCTATGCAAGGGTCAATGTTGTCAAATTACCCGTGCATGTGTTTTGTAAATAAATAAATAAAATGGGGGTCAAAGTTGAAAACTATGCATATATTTTTAAAATAAGCTTTAAAAATCAAGAACTCCATCTGTCAATTTGATACTCTGGACTGATTGCATACAGAATAAAATAGAGTAATTTTGATCTATTACCTTTCAATCTTACTGTTCCTCACCCTATAGCATTAATGTGTAATATTCTGTGTTAGTTTTCTTGGGGTCTCTGGGAGCAGCCTTTGTTTCAGTTCAGTAATCACCACATGAGTACAGCCAGGTGTTAAAGTCCAAATCCTTTATTGTCTCTTTCAATGTCTTATCTCCTTTCCTGGAGCCTGGCTAGCTTTCTTATAGTTCAGATCCTTTATTATCTCCTTTCTGGGGCTGGGCAGCTTTCTGGAGAGCCTTTCAGTCTGGCCTTGGTCTTAGTGGGAGAAGTGCAGGAGTCCAGGCCAGCCACCAGGAAGTTCAAAGGTAGAATTGAATTTCTTTACTTGGTTCTGAGAGCTTAAGCTCCTTCAGACAGTCCTTTGCCTTCTCTCTGAATCAATCCTGGCTAAAACTCCTAGCTTATATGCTCTACATTGAGTATAAACCAATCATTATATCACTAGGAAGCCATTATTTGTTGTAAAATTAAATCAATGCTAAACTAGATTTAACCATTGTCTCTTCAATTCCACTTAGTACCTTGTTTCAAGTTCTGGCCCATAACATTAATTCTAAATTTAAAGGGTATTTAAAACCCCTTAAGGGTTTTCCCTTAAGGTCTGGTCAATGGGAGAACTCAGTACAATGCAATCTGGATTTACAATGAAAAATGTTGTATAGATCCCATTTTTCCCCAAAACCATTTGCTTAAAGTTCCTCAGAGTATAGGATATTATTTTGGGTTAATCTGGTGTTGCAATTTTAGCAGAGCAGTCTTTCTGCTTTAAAAAAAAAAAAAAAAAAGGAGAGGATGAGTCTGGGAGGGAAGGAGCTGGTAGAGGCACTGGGGAGGAGGAACTATCAGAGATGACCAGCCTGGTGGGTGGTGACCCAGGTGGAATTTGAGCACTGTGGTGGAATTTGAAAGCGTGGAAGAGGAGTTTGGAAGAGGGGACCTTTGTATGTTTGAGAGGTTGGAGGTAGGAAGGATTTAGAAGGGAGAGGCAGTGAGATTCCTTAAGTCTTGGCACTGGTTGTGAATGGAGCAAAGAGCTGAAGCATCCAGAGTATACTTAGGGTAGAACTCTTGGGACTAGGAAAATTCTCCCAGACTGGGTTGGTGGGAAGCAGGAAATCTTTGAGTTGAGCTCCATCTGCATTAGCTATAGCTACAATCTCTCTCCTTTTTCTCCCCTTGGAACTGCAATCGCTTTGTCTTCTGGAAGCCAAAACTCTGCTTGTAGCTCCCAAGTAGGTCTGAGCAAAAATCCTCCATATTTCCTGGCCTCTGATGGCTGCCATGGCCATTGGATCTCATTCTCCTTTTCTCACCTCCTGATGAGTGTGCTCTGGATCTACCAGGAGCATTCCTTTCTATCAGGCCTTCCTGTTGGATGAGCTCCTCATCCCTAAACCTTTTCCAGAATTCCAATCATTTTCAAACTTCCCCAGATTTACCATTGCCTCACACTTTCCTAGAATCCAGACTTTGCCCAGAGAAATCCAGGAGTCCTGATTAGGGCCCAGATGCCTTAAGTCCCCATGCCCATCTGTTGGTTAGAGATTCTAGTGTCCTGCCTTCAAACTCAGTCCTCTTTAATGACCCAAGAGTTCCTGCCTTCCAACCCCTAGGACTCCACCTTGAACATCCTACTCTCCTTTATTTGAACCTATTGGGCTCTTGCCTCATCCAGTCCCAGGCATATGTGGCTCCCTATCTCCACTTTCCCTTTAAGGATCCTGATCCGTCTGGTTAGACTTCAAGACACAGTCTTCCTGCTTTCCCAAACTCAGCTCTCTATAACACTTCTGTCCCTTTCTTAGTCCTGACCTCTCTTCTATGACCTGTCTTACCTCCCAGACTCTAATCCTGCTCTCCAGGTCTTTTGCTTCCTTGCCACCTCTTCTTTCAGAGTCCTCAGGGTTGAATCCCAGACTGGATTTTAGGTCCCCTGGTTATTCTCAACTGGCTCCATTCAAGAACCCTTCCCATCCCTCACCTTCCCTGTTTTCCTTCTCCACTACATCAAGAAGTCAGTCTATTGCCTAGATTTATGTGTGTGTTAGTTGGGGAGAAGGGATACAGAGAGGGCAGAGGACCAAGTGGAGGGAAAGCTATGACTCAAGAACCACTGAGATACTGACTGGTCTCCTCCTACCTGGGATCCCAAACCCTTTGTATCTCTGAAATCTCCACGGGAAGATGTACTGGGCTGAAGCTTGAGTTGATGCACTGAGGTCCCAAGCACATGAGGCTAAATAGTAATTGGACCATACTATATTAATATATATGCTTGGAGAAAGAATGGCCCCTGCCCACTCTTTGTGCAAGTCCTGATGTGTTGTATAGGAAATGACAATTTTGGTGGGTGGAGGCAGAGGGGAGGAAGAGAGGCAGGGAGAGACTGCTGGCTGGCTTCCTGTTGCAGCTGCATACATTTCGTGATCCCCCCTTCACCTCCGATCCCCCTTCACCTCCGATCTCTCTTCACCTCCGATCCTTCTTCACCTCTACTGAGAAAAAAGATTGAAGATTTTCCCTTAACCTGAATTCCTGACTCTGGCTAATTTTAAAATACGCAGTCATCACAGGAAGATGGAGAGAGGGGAGTAGTTTTCCTGTTCAGACCATCCTCTTTTCCAATTCTGACCCTCCCTGCTGCCTGCTTCCCTCAGTAGGTCAGAGTCTTTCCCCTGAGATCAGGGCCTTTGAAACTCCCCATTGGGTTCCTCACCCCCTGTACATCTTTGTAGGCTTGCCTCCTACCTTTGGAAACTCCTCTCCCCTTTGTGGGATGGTTCTCCCTCTCCAGCTCAATTTTCAACGGACAAAGGCCTGGTCCAAGCAAGTACTGGGTCAAATGTAGACTCCAAACTTGGAGAGAGATTTGAATGGCTTTATTATGAGGATCCCAAATAGCAATCACCCAGAGGATGAAGGACACAAAGTCAGTCAGCCTGGGAAGGAGATTGTGGAGAGAAGATGGGCTTTTCTATGCAGAGGTAAAGAAGGGAGGGACTCTAGGATGCTCCAGGCCTTTCTCTTGGTTATTAGAAAAACATGGAATTAAAACCTTTGGTTAGGTGTGATATGGCTGTTGCTTCAATTGTGCTGTAAAGGGTGAAGGAAGCAGAATCCACAGATAGACCAGGTGAGGAGGGGACCCCTGAAACTCTAAAGCTCCATGAATGGAGAGATTCTCCTTGAACTCTGCTCTGTGAGACCCACCCCAGGGAACCAAGATGAAGTGGTTTATCCAGGTAGAGCTAGTTGAGTTCAGAGCTGGAGAATTCCAACCCTATTGAATTAAAGAAAGACTCATTCAATTCTATTCAATTCCAGCTTAAGCTGCAAAGCTGACCAGCCCCATCAAGAGCAACCCCAGCTTGTAGCCAAGGTTTATAAAATGAGCCAACTTGGGACTCAATCCTTGCAAAAGACTTAACATGCCATGCTATTCTATGCCAAGGAACCCTCTGCCCACTGAAATGATATTCTCTTTCAGCGTTACCCTCTCTTTATCCTCACCTATTTCTCTAATGAAACTTTATACCTTTCTGTATCATTGGCAAGGAGCCAGTTTTGACACTAGCACATAATTGGAAGATGATGGGCAAGCTGAATTTGAAGCCAGAGGGTCAACATGTTGGCATGTAGTTGGTGTGTTGTATGGTCTATGGTTCCATGTTAATATGTAGTTGTGTGATATTTGCATGTAGTAGGCTTTGACATTAAAGTGTTAGTGTGTCCTTGGTGTGTAGTTGACTATGATGTTAAAGGGTTAGCATGTTGTAAATTGTAATTGTAAAGGGCTTAGCCCACATTAATCACTATTAGATGTTAGCTATTATTGTTATTGGACAGTTAGGTAGAGCTGCGAATAGAGTACTCTGGATAGAGGGAAAACAGTACCAAGCATTAGGTTTGGAACAGGGAAGACTAATGTTCATTAGTCCAAATCTGATCTCAGACACTCAGTAGCTGTGTTACTTTGGGTAAATCAACTAACCCTATTTCCTCCTGTGTGAAATGAGCCAGAGAAGGAAGTAGCCACTACGCCAGTATCTTTGGGAAGAAAACCCCAACTGGGTCCCAATGTCACTAAAACACTTGAACAACATTCTGATTATTAGAGTGAAAAAAATACTAGCTTTGGGACCAGAGGACCCAATGCAGTCTAGATCCTAATTCTGCAGCCTGAGTGATCTTTGGTAAATTAAGTTAACCTTCTTGGTTCTGTGTTTTCTCATCTGGAAAGTGTGGAGGAGGGTAGAATAGATGATCCGGAAGGAAGTACTCTCCTAACTTGTTTTGGTCAAATTCACCTCTAAAGTAAAACCTTTTTTATACATGCACCTTTAATGTGTGTGCTTATTTATAAATTATATGTGTATGTGTGTGTGCAGGGATGTTTCCCTGTATAATTTCTACAATAACTTTTAACTCTAAGTATCATTTTATCTATTTTATCTCAAAATACAAAGCATTCTTTAAAGTATTCTTCCCACTTGATGTTACCAGATATAGGAATGAAATTTTTAAAAGCATTGAGTAAACATTTATTTGGTGACAAGCACTGGGAAAGTCATAGAAGAGCAGAGGGTGGAACAATTTGTGGGGTAAAAGTTATTCATCGCCATCATACCCATCTTTTCTTGCCCTCCTCCAATCACCCTGAGATTTGCTTTCTTTTCCTGACATATTTCACTTTGGGGATCTCATTGCAGCTTCAAAACACAAAGAATGGAATGGAGAAGAGAGCCTGGTGGCAGGAAGACCAAGCAGCCCACTACTGCAATGGTCCAGAATGAGGGATAGGGGCAGGAGAGTGGCTACATGAGCATCAAGGTGACAGACCAGAGAGATGTGGGGGAGAAGAACAAAGAATTGGCAACTGATTGGAAATGTCAGCTGGGGGAGGATGAGAAGTGGACTATGTTGGGCTGAAATTGACAGCATGAGAGGCTGGAAGGATGGCTGGGCCCTAAACCACAAAGGAGAAGTGAAAAGAAGGGGTTGGAGGAGACACAATGTGATCTCCTGACAAAGATACATGTTGCAAAGAACAAAGACACATGCAGCAATGTAGCCATCCGGGCTTACTCTGGGTATGATACTTTGTAGCACTCAAGATAAAATGGGAGGGTGGAGGAGGAAGAGAGAAACTCCCACAGGCTAGTTATTTCCCAGGAGCCAGTCTCCCTCCCTTTAGGGGAGGGAGAATGGTGCCTGCAGCAGTCATGGGGATCTGAAGGGTGGGGAAAGACCTGATGGGGAAGGAGGGCCATTTTCTCAGGGGCATCAGGGGAGCTGCTATTGGGAGCGCCTGAATATAATCATCATCATAATAAGTTAACAATTGTATAACGCTTACCTACTAGAGTGACAGTGAGAAGGAGGGAGGGAGCCAGAAAGGGCCAAGATAGCAACTGAGAGTCAGAGAATGAGCCAGAGCAAGCTAGAGAGAGAAGGAGAGACTGAATGGGCCAGAAAGAGAGAGGGAGACAGCCAAAGAGGCAGAGACAGATATAAACAGCAAGAGGGGAAGCCAGAGAAAGAAGAGCAAAATAGTGTCACAGCATCTGTAAATATAGTGTTGTATAAGTACTGAAGGAGTCAACTCAACAGGTGAGTGAAATAAAATGAAATTTTTAAAGGGAAATTGTTCAGTCATTTGGTCAATGGACCTGTACAGGTTTTAGAAGGAGGGAGGAGAGAAGAGAGAATTTCATTTAGCATTGCTAATCGCGTTACATTATCTTTCTCTAAACCCAGGCCTTTCCTGAACTTTTTTATTTTGTTTCCAGTAATACACACAATCATATACAGGATTAATCTGTAAAAATATGTACCATTTTATTTCTAATCACCCATGTTTGAAACCTGAAGTGTTAATTTGGATATCTCACCTTTACATATGCCACATGTATAAACAGTTGTTAAATCTTATCCTTTCTAATTCTATTATATGTCTTTTAAAAAATATTGCATTTTTAATTTATGGAATAAAACAAGGATTTTTTTTATATCACTATAGTAACAAAGATGACTATATGTAAAACTATAAATCCGTTATATATAACTTCCTATTTTAAATATATCACAAAATTCTGAGGGAAATTTCATTTCCCCCCCTCCTCACCAACCCTAGAGATGCCTACCATTAAGTACCAATACTTGTGTGTGTGTGTGTGTGTGTGTGTGTTTGTATGTGTAACATTATTCTATACATACTTTTATTTATCAGTTCTTTCTCTGGATATGGATAATCATTTATAGTAAATTTGAGCATTTATAATAGACAAAATAACTTATTCACTCAAAGTTATTCTTTTTTTTTCTCTTTCTTTTTTTTTTTCTGAGATCCTGAGCTCATCATTTCTTACAGCACAGTAGTATTCCTTTAGCACCATATATAACAACTTGTTCAGCCAATCCCCAATGAATGGGCAGCCCTGCAGCTTTCCAGTACTTTGCCATCACTACAAGCATTTTAGAAGGTATCTTGACTCAATCCTCTTTTCTCTGCTCACAGAGTACTACTTTGTTCAGGCCCTTAAAATCTCTAATTTCTTCTATAGTTTTAAGGGAGTCATTTTTTGTAGCTTTCTGGGACACTTTGTAACCTTATTTGAGGTTTTCTTGCCAAAGGTACTGCAGTGGTTGGCCATTTTCCCCTCCAACTCATTTTATAATTGACAAAACTGAGGAAAACAGGGTTAAGTGACTTGGCTAGGGTTACACAGGTAGTTAAGTGGCTGGGGCCAGATCTGAACTCACAGATAGAAGTCTTCCTGCTCAAGGCCTCTCCTATTGTGGCACATAGCTGCTGTAGGATTCCACAGATCTTTACTGATTGAGAAACATGGTCTGATAATAGTGTTTTATTCACTGACCCATCATTTAGAATCATTAGGTGACCCTCGACACCCTCAACAATTTGGAGATTGTATTGCCTTCATTGAAGAAGAAGGCTTATTTCAAACACTAGAAATAGGGGCACAAAATACATTGCACAAATATCTTTGCAATCTGTCACAACTCTTCTCCACAAAACTCCCCATATTGCAGCATACAATGAGAAAGCCAGTGCTGCTGAGATAATCAGCTCTTCTGGTTTGAAAAACTCCCTTAAAATCTTAGGATAAGTCAGAGCAAGTTATGGTTCAGAGAATGTCCAGGAATAAGGCTACCCCTGAAAGTCACAGAACCAAGACTGGGTCCTTTTGAAGGCAGACTCTCCCCTCTCCAGGCTTGCAAAATTATATTTTGAATGCAGACTTGACCATATTTTGCTCTTTGAGGTCAGGAAATAATCTTTGTTATTGCTCCAAAGCAATTGATACTGCTTTCATCTTTCTTCCTTTTTCAACTCTAAAAAAATTGTCTGGGATCAAAACATTCCAGAGAATGACAGAAAGATAGAGAAAGAGTGCAGAAGGAGGGGGAGGGAGGGAGGGAGGGAGAGAGAGAGAGAGAGAGAGAGAGAGAGAGAGAGAGAGAGAGAGAGAGAGAGAGAGAGAGAAATACTGAATCAGAGAAACAAAGAAACAGAAATAGAAGAGACAGAAACAGAGAGATCAAGCCACACAAACTGAAGCAAGAGAGAAGGAGAGAAAGAAAGTGTAGGAGCAAGAAAGTGAGAGCCAGAAAGTTATAAAAAGAAAGAGAGGAGCAAAGGAAATCTGATAAAAAAAAAACACCATGAGACAAATAGAGAAAATGAGAGAAGGCCAAAGCAAGCCAGAGCAAAATAAAGAGAGAGAGAGACAGAGAAAGAGAAAGTCAGAGAAACAGAGAAAGAGAGAGAGAGAAAGGAACAGAGTCAGATAGAAAGAGAAAGAAAGACAGGCAGAGACAGTAAAACAGAGAGCCAGAGAGTGAGAAAGTGAGGAAGAAAAAGAAAATTAAATAAACACAGAATGAGAGAGAAAGATACAGAGAAAGAGATCCAGAAGACATTGAAAGACAGATAGAAAGTGAGCAAGAGAATCACAAGACAGAGTGACATAGAAAGAGAATGAAAAAGAAAAAGAAAAAAGAGAATAAGATATAGAAACAGAGAAAGAGTCAGAGGCAAAAAGACAAAGAGACAGACAGAGATTGTACCAGACAGAGCAATCCAGATATTGAAAAAAAAAAAAAAAAAAGATTGAGAAAGAAGAAAGAAACAGAGAGAGGCTAAGACAGAGAGGGGAGGGGAAGAACAGAAAGAATGAACAAAAGAAAGAGAGAAAAAGAGAAAATGAGAGAGAGAATGCTAGAAGAAGCCAGATAGTGAAAAAGGGAATGAGAAAGAAACAGAGGCAGAGAGAAATACAGAGAGAAGAAGAAAGAGAGAGAGAAATAGCACTAGAGTATGAAAGCAAAAGTGAGAAAGAGAATGAGAAACAGAAAGAGCCATAAAGATACAAAGACACAGATGGACTGAAAGACGAAGAGTAAGAGAAACAAAGAGAGCCAGCCAGACAAACAGAAAGACATATAGTGAGTGAGAGAGAGAAACGGAGAAAAATTGTAAGACACTGAGAGGGAGAGGGAGAGAGTAAACAAAGCAGTGAGAGAGAGAGAGAAAGGGAGAAAGAGAATGAGAAAGAGAGAGAGCCAGAGAGATACAGACAGAAATAGCCAGAAGCGGAGAGAAGGGGGAAAGTGGGTGAGAGAGTGAGAAATGCAGAGACAAATAGAATGATTAAAAGAGATAGAAAAAAATATAAAAGGGGACAGAGGCAGGGCAAGAGGGAGCAAACCAGAGTGAACCAGCATGAGAAAGGAGACAAAAGAACTCCCAGGCAGAGAGAGAGCCAGAGAAGAGAGAGAGAGAGAGAGAGAGAGAGAGAGAGAGAGAGAGAGAGAGAGAGAGAGGGAGGGAGGGAGAGGAGGGGGGGGAGGGGAAGGAAGTATCAAAGGTATATATGGAGAGAAGCAAAGATAATGGGTCAGCATAAGCCAGAGAAAGAAGGAGAATGTGAATGTGTCAGGAGGAGACATGGTGAAAGAGAGGGAGAGAAGGAAGGAAAGGAAGAAGAGAGGGAGGGTGGGGGGAGAGACACAGAGAGAAAGAAATTGTAAGAGACAGAGAAATGATGAGGGGGAAGAAAAACAGACAGACAGAAACACAGGGAGAGGAGATCCCAGAGAGTGAGAGTGAGAAAGAGACAAAGAAACAAAAAAAAAAGGGGAGGAAAGAGAAACGGAGACAGACAGAGAAAGAGGGGTAGAATGAATAAGTCAGATATTGAGAGTGAGAAAGAAAAAGAATGATTAAAAGAGATCCAGTGAAAAAAGAGACAGAGCCAGAGAAAGTAAGACAGAGTGAACCAGAGAGAGAAAATAGATAAAGGAAGTGCCAGATGAAATAATCTGAGCCAGAGAGTGAGAGAACATTAAAAAAAAAAAAAAAAAAAAAAGAAGAATGAAACAGACAGAGAAACAGAAATAGAGTCAGAGAGTGAGAGAGAATGAAAAAAAGAAGCACAGAGAAAAGAGAGAAACAGAGAAAAGAGAGAACAGACACACAAGAGAAAAGAGAGAGCCAGAGAGCAAGATATAAAGAGCCACAAAGTGACAGAGAGAGAGAGAGAGACTAACCTCTAATGGTAGAGCTAAGATGGTAAAGTCAGGAACCTACTTGAATTCTCTCAGTTTCCTTGGAAAACCACATAAAACCAAGTCTCTGAACAAAGTCTAATAGAATGAAACCACTTTTCAGTTGAAGACAAATTGGAAAAACTGCAAGAAAGGTCAGTGTCACTAGGGTGAAAAGGGTGTTCAGCCCAACTTATCCAGACTCTGAGAAAGCTGGCAAGAGGGTCTCAATCACAGCAGATCAGCAACTGAGACCTTCAAGTTCTGGCTCAGTAGAGTTGCAAATCAGTGGGACAGCCTCCAGTCTCAGCTCAGAAGGCAAAGTCTGGGAAATCAGGCTGTTCTCTAAAAAAAAAAAAAGCAGACAAAGCTACCTCCTATAAGCATAAGGGGTTTGAAGAAGGCTTGCACAGCGTCCTCGTTATCTCAGGAGCAGAGCTTTATCATAAAAGCAAAAAAAGAAAAGAAAGAAAGAATTACCTCCCCCCCCCAAAAAAAAAGAAAAGAAAGAAAAAAGAAAATGAGCAAGAAACAGAAAAGATATGGCAATGATACACCCACAGAAAAATTCAACATACCAATAACATACCAAGAAAACCCATCAAAATTCCACATGCTAAGAAAACCACATTAAAATTCAACATGCCAACTGTCAGTCCTCCGATAAAATCTTCTATAAACTTTCATTTGGCATAATCTCTTCTGCCATCGAATTGAAAACTGAAAAATTTCTCTTTCATGATCTATCTTGGGTTCTAGTTATTTAAGCGTATGGCATCACATCTACTAATTTACAATTTCCAGGAATGCAACTCAGTATACAACACAGTGTCCCCATGGTAGGATATCAGTGAATTTTGGGGAAGGAATTGATGATTAGATTCAAGAGAGATAAGTGCTAAAAATAAAAAAATGAGAGAGAAAGAGAAAGAATGCCAGAGAAAACAAACCACAGTAGCCAGAACTAGCCCTAACAATAATTCTTCTTTTTTTTAATTAATGCTTTTTATTTACAAAGCATATGCATTGGTAATTTTTCCAACATTGACCCTTGCATAACTTTTTGTTGCAAATTTTCTCCTTTCCCCCACCTCCTCTACTAGCTGGCAGATAGTCCAATACATGTTAAATAGGTTGAAATACATTTTAGATCCAATATATGTATACATATTTATACAGTTATCTTGTTGAACAAGAAAAATCAGATCAAGAAGGAAGAAAAAGAAAAACTGAGAAAGAAAACACAATGCAAGCAAATAAAAACAGAGAGACTAAGAATGCTATGTTGTGTTCCACACTTTGTTCCCACAGTTCTCTCTCCGGGTGTAGATGGTTCTCTTCATCACTTCACAAATGGAATTGGTTCCTAACACTAATCCTAACCCTAAATAATTCGAGTCCAAGAAGGAAGAAGGTATTTTACTCAGAGTACAAAGCAATAATTAGTACAAAAAAATTACTCTTTTTCTCAGGAAGCAGATGCCAATCCCAATTCCTCCTGATAGCAAGCAGAGGGTCTGTCCCTTAACTTTTAATCTTGAGTGTGTTGTCCCTTTGAAGCAGTGAAACCATTCTTTGTCATTGCACCTGGGATCTCACTTTGGTGCCCCCCTTTTGAGGGCCTGCCTTTCATAGAACCTACAGGTGTAGAGTGAAAAGGCACCTTAGAGGTCACTCAATCTGGGTCCCTCATTCTAGAGATGATGAGGGAAGTGAGGCCTATAAGAATTAAATGACTTCTTCAGTATCACAAAAATAGGAAATGTCTAAGGAACAACTTAAAGACAGGTTTTCCTAATTTCAAATGCAGTAATCTGAGGTCCTGACTCATGAGTGAACTGGACTTAAATGAGGCAGAACTGTGCAAAATCATCAATATTTCCTCCAGAGCCACAAAAGTCCAGTGGCAAAAAATTAGGCAAGACAACTGGGATCAGCCCAGGATTCACTACATAAATATTCATAGGGGCAAGGACCAGACTGTTCTTTCTCCAATCACAAGTGCATAGAAGATCAAATTGTCCAAAGTTATATCCCCCCAATGGTGTGCTGGAATGAGCACTTATTAAATTTTCAGTACAGCCATCTACACCTCTGAAAGAGACAAATGCTACATCAACAGGACTTGATCCACTGTTTTGATGATTGTCTAGACTGAAGAAAGTGATGAAGAAAATAACATTGTAAATTAAAATTTTAAAGCCTGTTGTGATGATTATAGACAGCTAATTATAGAACACAGAATCAGGAAAAACTGGATTCCAACTGCCTCAAATATTGACTAGCTTTGTGATCCTGGACAACTCACTTCTGTATATATGTATATATACACATATACATATATTTATATGGATATATACACAAATCTATCAATCTATGAATTTACTATTTCTGTCTTTGTGCTTTTGATTTTGAGGTTCTTATGTCCTAATATATGGTCAATTTTTGTAATAGTTCTATGTACTGCTGAGAAAAACATAGTGCTTTCTGTCTCCATTCATTTTTCTCCAAAGATCTATCAGAGCTAACTTTTCTAGAATTCTATTTACCTCCTTAACTTCTTTCTAATTTATTTTGTGGTTCAATTTATTTAGTTCTGAGATCAAGGTTAAGATCCCCGACTAGTACAGTTCTGCTGTCTAATTCTTCTTGCAGCTCTCTCAACGTCTCCTCTAGGAATTTGGATGCTATGCCACTTGGTACATATGTATTTGGTATTGACATTACTTTATTCTCTATGGTACTTTTTAGTAGGATGTACTTTTCTTCCTTGTCACTTTTAATTAGATCTATTTTTGCTTTTGCTTGATCTGAGATCAGGATGGCTACTCCTGCTTTTCTTAATTCACTTGAAGCATAATAGTTTGTACTCTAGCCCTGTACCTTTACTCTGTATGTGTCGTTCTGCTTTAAATGAATTTCTTGTAAACAACAAATTGTAGGATTCCGGCTTTTAACCCAAAGTCTTCTACCCATTTCTGTTTTATGGGGGAGTTCATCCTATTCACATTCATAGTTTAAATTACTAAATCTAGGTGGGGCAGAGCCAAGATGTTGGAGTGATGTTATCTAACCTTCTCTCAAATCAACATCAGGTTAGGCCTCTGAACTCTGTTTTTGGAGTAACAGAATCCACAAATATTTAGAGTACAACACATTTCCAGAAGAAGACACTTTGGAAGAACTTCAGAACAGTTCTGTTCCAATCAAGGAAGAGGACAGTCTGCTAAGCTCATACCATAGGGTAGGGAGCCCAGGGCAAAGAGCTGGGATAGGGCACCAAGTTCCTGTAGTGGGGAATCAACTGTGAGGCTCTTAGGCTACTCTGTCTTGGTTACAAGCCAGTGGTTCAGCAGATTTGCTGTGAGATGCACAAAAGCAAATACAAAAGGCAAATTGTAAGCCACAAAGTCCTAGGCTCAGGACCTGGACACAAATACTCAGTACTGGAAGTTGGTCAAAAACATTGGCCCCAAGGAAAACTAAAGGGGCTGTCACCTTTGACTTAAAAATATCTATCAACCCACACTTAACACCATATACCAAGATAAGATCAAAATGGGTCCATGATTTTGGCATAAAGAACCAGATTATAAATAAATTAGAGGAACATAGGATAGTTTATTTCTCAGACTTGTGGAGGAGGAAGAAATTTGTGATCAAAAATGAACTAGAGACCATTACTGAGCACAAAATAGAAAATTTTGATTATATCAAATTAAAAAGCCTTTGTACAAATAAAACTAATGCAAACAAGATTAGAAGGGAAGCAACAAACTGGGAAAACATCTTCACAGTCAAAGGTTGTGATAAAGGCCTCATTTCCAAAATATATAGAGAATTGACTCTAATTTATAAGAAATCAAGACATTCTCCAATTGATAAATGGTTAAAGGATATGAACAGACAATTTTCAGATGATGAAATTGAAACTATTACCACTCATATTAAAGAGTGTTCCAAATCACTATTGTTCAGAGAAATGCAAATTAAGACAATTCTGAGATACCACTACACACCTGTCAGATTGACTAAGATGACAGGAAAAAATAATGACGAATGTTGGAGGGGATGAGGGAAAATTGGGACACTGATGCACTGTTGGTGGAGTTGTGAATGAATCCAACCATTCTGGAGAGCAATCTGGAATTATGCCCCAAAAGTTATCAAACTGTGCATAGCCTTTGATCTAGCAGTGCTACTACTGGGCTTATACCTCAAAGAGATACTAAAGAAGGGAAAGGGCTCTGTATGTGCCAAAATGTTTGTGGCAGTCCTGTTTGTAGTGGCTAGAAACTGGAAAATGAATGGATAACCATCAATTGGAGAATGGTTGGGTAAATTGTGGTATATGAATGTTATGCAATATTATTGTTCTGTAAGAAATGAACAGCAGGATGAATACAGAGAGGCTTGGAGAGAACTTACATGAACTGATGCTAAGTGAAATGAGCAGAAGCAGGAGATCATTATATACTTCAACAACGATACTGTATGAGGATGTATTTTTTTTCGAGGATATATTCTGATAGAAGTGGATTTCTTTGACAAAGAGACCTAACTCAGTTTCAATTGATCAATGATGGACAGAAGCAGCTACACCCAAAGAAAGAACACTGGGAAATGAATGTAAACGGTTTGCATTTTTGTTTTTCTTCCTGGGTTATTACTACCTTCTGAATCCAATTCTCCCGGTACAACAAGAGAACTGTTCAGTTCTGCACACATATATTGTATCTAGGATATACTGTGACATATTTAACATATGTAGGACTGCTTGCCATCTAGGGGATGGAGTGGAGGGAGAGAGGGGAAAAACAGGAACAGAAGTGCGTGCAAGGGATAATGTTGTAAAAAATTACCTGGCATGGGTTCTGCCAATAAAAAGTTATTATAATTAAATATATATATATCAACTTTTAAAAGAAATGAGCAAAAAAGCCAAAAGAACTCTGACTAAACTGGGAAAACAATTTGTATTCAAAGGTTTTGATAAAGGCTTCATTTATCAAATATATAGAAAATTGATTCAGATTTATAAGAATTGAAGCCACTCTCCAATTGATAAATGGTCAAAGGATATGAAAAGGCAATTTTCAAATAGAGAAATTAAAACCACAAAACTAATGTAGGCAAGATTAGAAAGGAAGCAATAAACTGGGAAAACACTTTTATATCTAAAGGATCTGATAAAGGCTTCATTTTTAAAATATATAGAGAATTCATTCTCTAAGTATTGTTTCTATCAGTTCCAATACTTTGTTTCAAGTTCTGGCTCATAACATCTCCTGCTTTCTTTTGCTTTAGAACATAAGGTGGTCATGACCTCTCTGCCTTCTCAAAGAAGTGAGAACCCCAAAAAAAGGTGATCGTGCCTTCCCTGACTGCTCAAAAAAGAAGTGAAAAAGAAGGTGGTCACACCCTCCCTGACATCTAGGGAAGGGAGATGAAAACCCCAAAGGAAATGGGAAATCAAATCAGATTAGCGGGTTTCTAAAGGGGCTCACTTGAAACAGGTATACATAAATCCATCAATATGGGAGGTATTACACATAGTTACATAAATTACATAAGCACAAAGGAATATAAGAGTCAGACAGGCTAGTAGTGATGAAACAAATAACATGAATCAACATGAAGAATTTATACATGTCCATAAGTCCTAGACATAGTCCAAAAGGACTCCATTGTTCATCAGTTCATGTGCCAGGAATCCAACAATTCCTGTAAGCTTTGAAGTACTGCAATAGTCTCATCAACAAGTTTTCATCTCAAGGAATCCAATGATTCCTGCAGATTTTAAAGTTCTTTTATATTCTCATTGTCAGCCATTCTCTTTCAATGTCAGATGTTTCTTAAATCTTCTCTTTTCTTTTGAGGTTTTTCTCTCTTTCTGTCTCTCTCCAGGTGCTCATTGCCACCCATCTGTTTCCTTCTCCATCTGTAGGAATACAAGCAAACCCTCTCTCCCAGGCAGTTAACCTATCTAATTCCCTTCTATTTACCACTTTGGGGATTTCTCATCATCATCTGGCAATTACATTGGAGTTATTTGCACTGGACACTGCCCTGTTGGTTTAAAAGGCCTGTATTCTCCCCAACTGTAATTTCTTTCTGCCATGTGATTACTTTTAGGCTGATTGATTACATAAGAGTCCTAGCCTTCTAAAGACTCTGTGGGGTAACCTCAGCAACCATCATGCCCCAATCTGTCTTTTGTATGATATCTTGGAGCTGCCTCTCATTTTCCTGGGTCAATCTACATGATGAGACCCAGTGGAGACCCTTGTGGCATTATGGACATGGAGTTTTGGGTTTTCTCTCACCCTGTCCTCTCACTCTATCTCTGTACCTACACTGAGCTCTAAGATGTCCTATTTTTCCACACTGAAAACATCAATGACTTTTCTAGAAGTCCTTGCCAAGAGGGACCCTGTCTTCCCATGTTCATCATTAGCTGGGAATAATAAATATTTGTGCCCACAGTGGCACAGCGTCTTATCATCTCCTCTAAAGGAGCATCTTTGTCTAGTCCCCATATAATTCTTTTGCAAACCTCATTGGCATTTTCCTTAGCCAGATGTCTGGTCATTATTTCTGTAGCTGCATTATCTCCAATGGTTCTAGTTACAGCTGTTTGTAAATGTCCCACAAAAATCTGCAAAAGGTTCATTGGCACCTTGTCTATTTTTTTGAAGGCTTTACCTTCATCTTTCTGTCTGGGAGAGAACCCCAAGCTTTTATTGCAGCCTTAGAAATTTGCTCATACATTGGATAGTATAATAATAATCTGTTCTGAATTCTCTCCATACTAACCTTCACCAGCTAGTTGGTCAAAAGTGATTTGCATGTTAATTCCAGTTTGCCTATTACATTGGGCTTGAATCCTACATAATTCATGATATTTCAAAAGCCACAAGTTTTGTCCAGATTCTAATCATGTCCTACCTATGGATTTCCAATCACTCAGGTTTAAGATTTCATAATACAAACTATCTAGTAACATTTTAACATAAGAGGATGTAGTCCCATAAAGAGTGCAACCCTTTTTCAAATCCTTAATTTTTTCCAAATTAAAAGAGTATCTTCTCCTTTTTGACCTGAAGAGTCAAGCTCTTCAATCACAGGATATGCATTTATAAAATCAGATACATCTTGTTCTTCATTTTTTTTTTGCCTTAATTAATGCCTTTTCTAATCTTGTCACAGGCTCCTTAATAGGTGGTTCTGATTGCCTTACTGCCTCTTCCCCTGCTCCTTCTTCCTCTACCCATGAAGGGTTAATTGAGGAGGGAGGGTCATAAGATGTGGAATGATCTAATTTCTCCTGCTTATCTGATTCTTTGTCCTTTTCACCTAGTTTAGTTGGCACCTTCCCTTCCTGCTCTTTCTTCTTTTTCCTTATTCTAACACTTATATAATTTCTTAAAGCCAGTTGTATTAAATTATATATATATATATTAAGTCTGTGTTTGGAAATTGAGTCAGGTCCATTTTTATTGTAGAATTGACAAAGTTCCTCTCCTACTAATTTCCACTCCTCTAGACTCAATTCTTATTCCATAGAGAAAAAAGGACATATGTACTTTACAGTTTCTAAAAGTTCAGTGATCTGCTCCAAAATTATAATCAAAGCTTGGCTTTCCATGATCTTGACAATGCTCTCTAAACATTTTCCTTGAACTGGAAAAGCAGGCTGTTTTCTAAACATCTGTCCCATTTTAACTGAAATACTATTTTAGTTCTGTAACAAAATTTCTTTATTGTACTCACCCTAATTTCTGGATCAAGAAGACTTTTTCACTGGATCAGGATCAGAGGCTTTTCCACTGAGATCAGGGTCCTGTCAGTCCATATTCAGGAGCCAAAATGTAGTGTTCTCTTCTTTTTCTAAAATATGATCATTCTCTGGGTGCAGGTTTCTTGGGGAGGTTTCAGTTCAGATCAATAATCACCTCAAACACAGCCAGGAGTTAAAATCCAGTCTTTTATTGTCTCTTCCAAAATAGCCCAGTTAGCTTTCTTTGATTCCGAGAGCTCTTGTTGCTAGTTCTTTGCCTCAGCTAGCTTCAGCCTCCAGCTCCTTCTGAATCTTGGTTCTACTCTTCCAAATCCTTCATTCTGCCCAACTGCAGGCTCTGGCTTTTCAATCTCCTCTGCTCCAACTGACTCCTTCACTTGTGCATCTCCCAAAGTCTTCTCACTGATGTTCCAAGAACTTCTTATATATGATCTCTTAAAGGTGTGAACCCAGAGGTTGACTCCTCCTCTGAGAGAGTGGGATTGTGGGAGGTGTAAACTTTGTGAATCTCATACTGAATACTGACTTGCGAATCTCTCGGATTTGTGAACTCTAATGTGTGAGCTCTAATGTGTAAATTCTCTTAAAGATGCGAGCTCTAATGTGTGAACCAATTACCTAAGCATTGTTTCTATCAACTCCATTGAGTCAACACCTTGTTTCAAGTTCTGGCCCATAACAATCTAGAACCCAAAAGTGTCATTGTTTGAGATTGGGGCTGAGGGAATTCTCCTGAAAGTGCACAAAGGGGATTAGGTGATCCCAGATGAGCTAGAACCAAGTCAGCAAACACTTCAGTGCCTGTTATATGCCACACCATGGGCTAAGCACGGGAACTAAAGAGAGCAAAAACATCCTGGCTTTCATGGAGGTCACAGACCGTAAGCTCACACAATACACAAGCAACTAGGTAGAAATCCACTATGGACCAGATAAACTGGATAAATTTAGTTCCTCACCAGATCATTAATATGTGAGGATAATAATGCTCTAAGAATGAAAGCACACATATGAAAAGATGCTCCAAGTAATTATTAATCAGAGAAATGCACATTAAGACAACTTTGAGATACCACTACACACCTGTCAGTCAGACTAGCTAGAATGATAGGGAAAGATAATGCAGAATGTTGGAGGGGATGTGAGAAAACTGGGAAACTGATACATTGTTGGTAGAATTGTGAATACATCCAGCCATTCTGGAGAGCGATTTGGAACTATGCTCAAAAAGTTATCAAACTGTGCATACCTTTGATCCAGCAGTGTTACTACTGGGCTTATCTCCCAAAGAGATTTTAAAGAAGGGAAAGGGACCTGTATGTGCAAGAATGTTTGTGGCAGCCTTTTTTGTAATGGCCAGAAACTGGAAACTGAGTGTATGCCCATTAATTGGAGAATGGCTGAATAAATTGTGGTATATGAATGTTATGGAATATTATTGTTCTATAAGAAATGACCAGCAGAAGGATTTCAGAAAGGCCTGGAGAGACTTACATGAACAGATACTGAGTGAAATGAGCAGGACCAAGAGATCATTATATACTTCAACAACAATACCATATGATGATCAATTCTGTTGGACGTGATCCTCTTCAACAATGAGATGAACCAAATCAGTTCCAATGGAGCAGTAATGAACTGAACCAGCTACACCCAATGAAAGAACTCTGGGAGATGACTATGAACCACTACATGGAATTCCCAATCCCTCTATTTTTGTCCACCTGCATTTTTAATTTCCTTCACAGGTTAATTGTACACTATTTCAAAGTCTGATTCTTCTTGTACAGCAAAATAACTGTATGGACATGTATACATACATTGTATTTGAAAAGTAGCATCTTCCCTTGGAGCAGAACATTTGTATCCTTACTTTTGGAGAGGTGAGAAGAAAAACTTGATACAGGATCAACCACCTGGCAAAGAAATAGGGAAAAGTTCCATTCTAATAGAAGATGCTACTTTTCATCAAATTCAAAAGATACAGACCAACTACACGAATACACACGAACTCTCTGCCATTAAAGCAAACCACTCAACCAAAACATGCCAATTACACAATAATGTTTCCATCAGTGGTAACAATATGTCAATGATGTGTTAGCAACATGCCCATTATATGACAATTACTCACAAACACACTGCCATCAAATCCAAGGAATCAGAACTTGCCCTCAAGCAGCTTCCCCACTACTGAGCGCAACTATCATTGCTGCAGCAATGCATGTAATCTGTATGTAATTATGTTTTGCATGACTGCAAATGTATAATCTATACCAAATTGCTTGCCTTTTCAAATTGTGGAAAGGACAGGGAGGGAAGGAAATAGAGAATTTGTACTTCAAAATTTTTAAAAGGTGAATGTCAAAAATTGTTTTTACATGTGACGGGGGAAATAAAACATTTAGCAATAATACCTACTTTCTAGATTTGTTTGTGAGGATCAAATGAATTAACATCTGTAAAGTACTTTTGCAAAACTTAAATAGCTTAGACATACTAGCTATTAGTATAGAATCAGAATAGGGAGTCACCATCAAGCTAATAAAAGGTAATGGGTTATGGGCATTAGAAGAAGAAAGAGGTAGCAAAATAGTACAAAAGAAGGAACCATAAGGTGGTAGAAAGCAATAAACAAATTCCATAATTACAGTACTCTGCTATGCAACAAACTACTGAAATTGTTCTCATTTCAATGAATCATCTATGACAATGGTTGAAAACTGGATGCTATAATCTTACAGTTTTGAATTGAAGCACGCATAAGATATGTCAGGTACTTGCCATTCTTTACAAGTTACCATTGAATTACTAGCAGGGAAGGCCTTTTGTAAATGGTAAAGAAACAGAGTTTGCCTTTGGAGGTGGGGAGCACTCCTTCCTCTTCTTTCAGAGCCCTTATTTTGTGTTCCTTCTTAGCAGACTATTGCTCTCAGATAGTTGTTATAGTAGGTAGGGAATTTAGAACTCATAAATACATCTCTAGGGAAATGTTAGTTTAAAGGCTCCTGACATTTTCATTTTCTAGGAATCTGCATTATTTTAATAAAAGACTTGATGGCTGAAGGGGCTTAAAGGCTAGAATCCATTGTTAATAAGGGAAATTCAGGCATTTGCGAAGACTCATCAAGATGGTACAACAGAAATAGTTTTCCACTTTGAAGAATAATCTTATTGAAACTGACTTTTAAAAAGCCTTTTATCTAGGAAAAAATGGATCCCAGGCAATACAAAGGGCTATAGGGTAAGGTTCTAGGTTTGCAAGTTTGCTTCTACATCTGAGATATTTAGAGAAAGAGCAAAAATTCAAAAGTCATTTTAAGACTATAGATATTCAGCTACAAAAATACATGAAATCATTATGAATTCAACTTCCAACACATGTTGTTTATCCTTTTGAGCATATCTGTGTCTGTAAACACCCATCCTTGTTTATAGTGTTTGTTCTCCCATGTGGTCCTAAGCACTGGTGCCAGGCGCGCTGCTAGAGACTAGGGATAAAAAGACCAAAACCAAACAATCCCTCCTTCAGGGAATTTCTATTCCTGTATAATGGGTATCATAATGCTTGTTTTCTCAATGGGTGGGAGAGGAGAAGAGATGAGGAAGAGAATTTGGCACCCAAATATAAAAAAAAAAAGCTTAAAAATAAATGACTGAATGGATGAACAACTATTTTTAAAAAGAACTTATGTTCCTTCCCCTGAGAAGGCTAGTCTATGGAAGATTTTCACAGTTGCCAGAGGCCATTTAAATCAATTAAGGTATGGTTATCAGTGGTATGGGGGTAAATGTTTAATTGGCTCTCCAAATTTAAGGGAAAAAAATGTATGGTTTGCCAATATCCAAGATGCAGAACTAGTAACACACAGGTGTATTCCATTACACCTGGAAATGTGTTGACCAACTCTACTGAATCATAAATTTAAAACATGGAGAATAGCACCAAAAATATTTCCTCCAAAATCTCAAAAGCACCCTTATAATCCTGAGGGCATCTTGTAGTAGGAACCAGGTTTATCATAGGAATTAAGTATTAAGATACTAGCTTCAGAGCATCGGTTCAGTTCCAAGATTAGGCCCTTTGCCTCTAGTCACAAAAGTGGAAATCTCAGGGAGGAGCTGGGAATCAAGTCAAGTTCCTTGGATTCTGAATGCAAAGCTCTTTTCATTGAATCTTACTGCCTCTAATACTGTGCAGAGGCAGAGAAGAGTAGTGGATAGCCTAGAAGTCCTAGAGTCAGTGAAGCCTGGATTCAAATCCTGTTCCTGATATTTCTTCAGTGAGTAATGTTTAATTCTTCAATGAGATAGTTGATGGCTCTCATTCTCAGTTTCCTAACTATAACCTGGGAATAAGAACAACTGTTACAACCACCTTCCAGGGAATGAGATAACATCTATTTCTACTTAAATCACATGGAATAATTCTCTGCTATAAGAAATGATAAGGTGGATGGCTTCAAAAATATGTGGGGAGACTTATATGATCTGAGATAAAGTCCAGTGGGCAGAACCAGGACATGGTACACCAAAAAAATTATCCTGTAACACAATCAATTGGGAGAGAGAAAGACTTAGCTATTTTTATCAATACAAAGATCCAAGTCAGTTAATGTCCATCTTCTGCAAGAAATCTGATCACAAAATCTCAGAATCAGAGATTAGATGACCTCAACTATCTAATCCAGAATATTAGAATAATAATGACATAGACATTATATACTTGACAAATTGTCATCTCTACTCTGATGCTACTACTTTTAGGCAGTGGCATGCTACTACTTCTCCAAGTTCCACCTAAGCATATCTCTAATTGTTACAAAGATTTTCCTAGACCGGCCTTTAAGTTTCTATGTGGTGATGCATGAATCACCTGACTTTTATGGACATAGTTTCTTCATTATTAGAGTGAGAAGAGAGGAAGTGACATGGAAGGGTAAGAGTTGTCACTGAACCTCTTGCCCAAAGCAATCAGTTCTCTCTCCCAGCAGAGAAGACTCCCTCAGATGACCCCTACTGTGAACTGAGAACTTCTAATTGCTAGAACTTGAGCAACCTTGAAACCCTCCAAAGCTGCCTTCAATTCTCCTCAAGCTCAGCCATCAAATTTTTTAATCTATCATTTCTTTTTCCTAATTCTCATAAATTACAGAAGAACCCCTGAATATCAATGGAATCATGAAAGATTCCATTCCATTCTCAACTTTTCCTGTTCAATCAGGAACAGGAATTGAATCCTGTTCAATCAATAGTTCTTTAAAAGCATATCTCAGTGATGAAATGTTTAGGTGATTTCCTTTCTTTTGAGGTTTCATCCAAAGTTAAAGAGTTATTTACAATTGAACTAAAATATGGATCATGCTGGTCTCTTGGAAGCTTCACCATGAGCATCCTTCAGTTTAGTACCTTGAAACTGTTTTCCTATACATTCATTTATCTAGTTTTTAATAAATGAAAGCTCTTTCCCTGCCTACTCAAAATATGAAACTATTCCCAAACAAGTGTGGTATCATCTTATATCACTCACTAAGAAATTTGAATATTTTTTAGTCATATACCTCAAGGTTTTTTTTTTTAATCCAAATCTTATTCATTTGAAAGCTCTTTACATATTTATATGTATATTAATGGTATATTTTAAAATAAGGTCCTTTTGTTCCTCTTTAGCTATCAATCATCATTTTGAACAGTTGCAACATCTTACAGCATTTAATAATCGACTTTAGTCTTTTTTTTTACACAGAAATGTTCTCTGCCCTTTTCATCCCCAGATTGAAGTGTATCTTCCACTCTGAATGAGTTTCTAAATATCACAGGAAAGCACCTGAGTCAGACCTTGTATCCACAGAAGGAGAACCTGGACTATGGAATAACTAAGCATCATCCCCCACCCTGCGCCCACCCAAGACTCCCTATTGCTCATGCTTTAGGACAAAGAAGTTACAGCTTCAAGGACTCACTTTTTAATGAATTCCTCATGGAAACCACTAAGCTCCTGGAAGGATCAGCTCAAGAACCATCTGTATCAAGACCTCTAGATTTTCCCTGGGTGTCGGTGGCCCTCTCTCCCTGTCACCACAGACTCCAGAGAGTTTCCAGACATCAGTAGCCCAGTAGAAGAAAACATGGGAGCCACAACCAGAAAATAAAGTAAGCCAGCTTTCCTGAGTCTTCCTCTGGCCTTCTAGAAAATCAACAAGAAGACTGTATTCCTTACACAGCAAAAATAACCCTGAGTGATTCTTCCAGCGCTCCCTATATGCTCACCTGGGGAGGATTTGAAGCCCCCAGAAGGCTGTAAGCTTGCCGTCCCTCTCAGCCCTTCAGTTCCTAAGCTGCAATGACAGCGCCCACAAGCAGGGAAGACTTGGGCAGCGAGGTTAGGGAGCTTTGGATCAGCTCATGTTCAGTGAGTGATTCCTCCCCTCTCAAAAGTCTCTTAGTGGCAACACCTGGGGTTTCTCTGCAAGATACAGAATCACCGCCCTTCCCTGCATTCAGGGTTTGAGTCTGGAGACATTTAGGATTAGGGTTCCCCCCTCTCCTGTTAGTGTTTTTTTTTTTTCCCAAAAACACAGCCAGGTGATAAACGTTTAGATCTTTTATTGCGTCCTTCAATATAGCTCGGTTAGCTCAGAGCCTATCTCTCTCTTGGTTCCAAATCTTGCAGCTTTGTCCTTTATCGCCTCCAGCTCAACTCCCACTTGTGGCTTCTCAATCTCCAACTGAGGCGAGTAGGCTTCTGTATCTCCCAGAGTGCTCTGTCTCTGACCCCAGTCAATGTTCCCCAGAAAACTCTTCCAAGAAACTCTCTCAAGAAACTCTCCTAAGAAAACTCAAGAAAAACTCCCACCAGCTCTAAGAGCTTCCTCTATATATATGATCTCCCAAAGGTTAACTCCACCTTCTGGAGAGAGAGGGATTCTGGGTTACCTCCCAGAGTGCTCTCTGGCCCTAAGGAAGGTGTGAATTCGGATATCTCTTTCTAAACCCTGAATTCTCCCTGAAGTCTCCCAAACGTGTGAACTCCATTGAGTACTTAGATACTTATGAGCTCTCTAAAGGTATGAATACAAGCATTGTTTCCATCAGTTGTACTTAGTACCTTGTTTCAAGTTTTGGCCCAAAATATCTCTTTCTAAGATCAAATCAATCATATTGAACCATGCCAAATTAGATAATTATTGTCTCTATCAACTCCAATGTCTTAACACTTTGTAAAGATTCCAGCATCTCCCCTTTTCTTTTGATTTAGATCCTAGTGTCAACTAGAGATCTTGCAGCTTTGTCCTTGGCTTCTGCCTCTGCTTTCTTCAGCCTCCAGCCAGCACCAAGGTAGAAGATACGATGATTCTCTCTTGCCTCTAAGATAGGGTTTGTAGGCTTTCTTGCAGAGTACTCTTCTCTGACCCCAGTCCACATTCACAAGAAAACTCTCTCAAGAAACTCCCTCAAGTAACTCCTCCAAGCTCCAAGAGCTCCCTCTATATGTGATCTCCCAAAGGTTAACTCCGCTTTCTGGAGGGAGAAGGATTCTGGGTTATCTCCCAGAGTGCTCTCTGGCCCTAAGGGAGGTGTGAATTCGGTGTTTCTTTCTAAACCCTGAACTCTCCCAAATGTGTGAACTCTATTGAGTACTTAGATACTTAGGAGCTCTCTAAAGGTATGAACACAAGCATTGTTTTCATCAGTATTAGCAACTTATCACCTTGTAAGGATTCGCTCTAAGGTGTGAACCAATAAGCACTGTATCAATTCTATTGAGTTAACACCAGGATTCTGACATCACCCTTGAGTTTTTACCTTGTTTCAAGTTGAGTTGACACTAGGATTCCAACACTCTCCCACAAGCCACTGTATCAGCTACATAGGGAACTTGGGGAGCCTGGCCTCCACTCCCCCACCTCTTCCACTGCAGCAGCTGCACACTCACCCCAGCCCTGCCCACACAGAGCCAGATTCAAGACTAAAAATGATGCCCTTATCTCTTTCTCTTTAAATTTTTTATTTTAAAACCTTTCTCTGGATGCAATTATACTCATGCTGCCGACCCCCGCCACCTGTACTGAGGCTCCAAGAAATGGAGAAGATGCTTATTGTACTTAAGATGACCTGTTAGAAATAATCCCATGAGTTCATATCTTAAAGGAGCAGGGCAGGACAATGGTCAGGGAACAAGGGATCTACCCACTGGTTTGGGCCTGGTTTCTCTGAGAAGAAGCAAGAGAAAAGAGGCCCAAGCCATGCTGCTGTCAACCACCCAAAGAGCTTGGGAAACCCCCCTCATTTTCCCCATTGCCCACATCTGATGTGGAGAAGAAAAACTTTTTCTTTTTAATTTCTCCTTTACCCATTTTTCTTTTTAGTTTAATAAATCTTCTCTTTACATGAGTCGCTTCCAGACATCTCCCCCCATCCCTACCCCTATATCACTGAGAGGACCAGAAATAAATAAAATGGATTTGACACAGGTAGCAGAGTTAAAAAAAAAAAAAAAATCTCACATCATCCATGGCCTCAGGGAAGGGACGTAAGGAGGGGAGAGGGAGAGTCAGAAAACAAGTTGTTTTTCTTCCAGGTATGGAACCATGCCACAAGAAACCTTGCAATGTGGAAACAATAAAGAATTATAGAATGATTAATATGGAATCCAGCTCTGATATTTCCCTAATGGCACCATCAGATGATGGGCTAATGTTTTAACCTCGCTGGGCTATTTACAACATGAATTAGTTTACATTTCACTTCTATCGAGCACAATGATCTATACCAAGTGACTTCTATCCTTCTGCTACTCTTTCTACTTATTGACTGATTGAAGGACAGGAGGTCGCCCTAAACTGTACATAGACTTAGGCTTATGTAGGAATCTGTGAGTTCATAGCTTGCAAAGCACTCTGGGGGAAGGAAATATATGCCCCAACCCCACTCCATCCCATCTTCACCCAACCCTCCAGTACAACTTCTTGCATTCTTGCATTTGAAAGTTAGAAGGAGGACTCAGAGTATTTCTTGATAAATGTAATTTTTATTTAATTGTAACTTTGAACTAAAGCAGGAGGAGAAAAATAAGTTTAAAATCTCTGGTACCTTAAAACCTGTTTTTAACTTGATATGTATAGCAATGAACCTCATTTTCTGGTCTACTTTCCTTTAAAAATAAGATTTATAGAGTTCTTTTAGGTATAAAGTAACTGATCCAGGAAAACCAAGGAGAGCTAGCACTGATGGAGCATTGGAAGGTTTGAAAGTTTTGCATATGTTATTTCATCTGATCTCTACAACCACCTTATGAGGTAGTTAGTTGATACCCATTTTACATATGAGGAAGCCAAATTAGTTGAGGAATTGAGTACATTGCAAAAATAAGTTCCTGAGGTGGGATTAGGACATAGGTCTTCCTGGATGAAAAGTTAAAGATATTTTCTGTCCCACTGCTTCCTGGAAATTATGAATTGGTAAAGAAATAAACTTCTCTTTGAGAATTAGAGGGTGGTACAATGGGAAAGCATGTAGATGAGGAATTGGAATTTCAAATCCCGGGGCTACTACCTGTTACATGTGACCTTGGACAAGTCACTTCTCTCTACAGGACTCAGTTTCCTCATGTTTAAAATGAGGGGTTAAAGCAGATTACCTCTACAATCCTCTTCAATTCCATGATCCTCTGATGATATAACTGGAACCTGAAATGGTCTAATTCAGCAACTTCTAGAAAGTTAACTCCTTCCATTAATCAATGAGGGAACTATGCCTTTTAAGGGGACATGACTTGGTGAATGTCTATCTAACAGCTGAGCTTGGACCAGAACTCAGGATTCTTGACTCCAATAGTCAATGTCAATAAATAGATTCTCAATGGGGGCCAAATTTTTACCCTCTGAACCCATCTCACCTGACCTCGATTCCTCTTGAATTAGCCATTTCCAGGCTCAAAGACTACAGTTCTCTTTACCTCCTCTAATTTTGTATGTGAAGCTGATTCTTTGGACAGGAATATTTGTAGTATTCTGCCCGATCCCTTCTGTATTAGCAGAGCTATGCAACAAGGTCTAATCTCAACTCTTTGAACCTTGAGATGGAATTGAATTATGCATTCTTCTTTTATTTTCTGCAATGGGAAAACAATTTGCATTGAAGGGTTCTGATAAAGGCTTCATTTCTCAAATATATAAAAAATCGACTCAGATTAATAAGAACTGAAGCCATTCTCCAACTGATAAATGACCAAAGATATGAACAAGCAATTTGCAAATAAAGAAATTAAAACCATTTCTAGTCAAATGAAAAGAAGCTCTAAATCACTATTGATCAGAGAAATACCAATTAAGACAACTCTTAGCTATCACTACACACCTCTCAGTTTGACTGAGATGACAGGAAAAGATAATGACAAATGTTGGAGGGGATATGGGAAAATTGGGACACTAATACATTGTTGGTGGAGTTGAAAACTGATCCAAAGAATCTGGAGAGAAATGTAGAACTATACCCAAAGCATTATCAAGCCATGCACACCCTTTGATCCAGCAGTGTTTCTACCCCAAAGAGATGTAAAAGAGGAAAAGTGATCCACATGTGCAAAATGTTTGTGGCAGCCCTCTTTGTAGTGTCAAGAAACCGAAACTGAGTGGATGCCCATCAACTGGAGAACGGCTGAATAAACTATGGTATATGGATGTTATGGAATATTATTATTCTGTAAAAACGAACCAGCAGGATGATTTCAGAGAGGCCTGGCAAGACTTACATGACCTTATGCTGAGTGAAGTGAGCAGAACAAATCATTGTACATGGCAACAACAAGATTATACGGGATTCAATTCAGATTCAAATTCTCTTTCCAACAAGATGACTGAGGCCAGGTCCAGTGATCTTGTGATGAAGAAAGCTGTTTACACTCAGAGAGAGGACTGTGGGAACTGGGTGTGGATCACATCACAACATTTTTATTCTTTTTTATTGTTGTTTGCTTCATTTTGTTTTCTTTCTCATACTTATCTTCCTTTTTAGAGAGAGAGAGAGAGAGAGAGAGAGAGATAGAGAGAGAGAGAGATTGATTTTGATTTACTTCCATGTGTGAATTAGTTAAATATGTGGTTTGGCAATTTAATTAAGCTCTTGCAAATTACTAGCAGTGAAGGGAGAAGGTGACTCTTTTGGATATTTAGCAGAATCCACAGACAGCTATCTTAAACCAGAAGGGAGAAACCTGTGGGGGTTTTGTTTTTTATATTTGAGTTTTGCCATCAAAAATTATGTCAGAGACACCTTATTATTGATGTGAGGGACTCTCTGAGAGAGAGGAAGAAAGACAAAAAAAAAAAAAAAAAAAGAAACAACTGATCCAGAGAGAAAGAAAAAGAGAAAGAGAGAGTAAAAGAAGAGTCAGAGGAAAAAGACAGACAGGAACAGAAACAGGGGAAGCCAGAGAATAAGAGAAATAAAGAAACAGTGAGAGTGAAAGGAAAAAGAGAGACTGAGACACACGCAAACCAAGGTAGAGATAGAGAGAGTGAAGCAAGAGAGAAGGATAGAAACAAAGTACCAGAGAGAGAAAAAGAGATCCAGAAAGTAGGGATGGGGGGGGGAGAGAGAGGGAAGGAGAAAGGGAAGAAGAGAGGGAGGGAAAGAGACAGAGAGACAGAGAGACAAAGAGACAGACAGAGAGAGACAGAGAGAGAGAGAGAATAAAAGGAAATAGAGAAGGTGAGAGAGAAAAAGAAAAGGAGAGAAAGGAACAGAATCAGAAAGAGATAGGCAAAGATTGTCAGAGAGTAAGAGTGAAAAAGATAGGAAGAGAGAGTTAGAGAAACAGAAAATGAGGGAAAGAGTAATAGAAAGGGTCTGAGACAAAAAGAGAAAGAGACCAATAGACAGACAGAAAGTGAGAAAGAATCTGAAATCTGGGTCCACCCAGATAGTGAGAAAAAAAGGGTGAGAAAGAGAGAAAGAAACAGAGAGAGGTAGAAAGAAATAGAGAACAAAAGAGAGAAACAAAAAGAGGGATAGAGAAAGAAAACACCAACAGATGAGGAAATTGAGAGTGAGAAAGAAAAAAAAAAGTGATTCCAAGGGACAGCAAAGAGGGACAGTCACAGATATCAAAAAAGACAGAGCCAGATACAATGTCAGAAAGATAGAGAGAGAGACGGAGTGAGAGAGGAAAAGAGAGAAAGAAACAGTGAGAGCGAAATGAAAGAGAAGAGAGAGGAACAGTCAGAAAGAAAAAGAGAGAGCAAGCAAAAAACAGTGAGTGAAAAAAGACAGTCAGAAAAAGAGAAAAACAGAGAGGAGTAGAGAAGAGTGAGAGAGAGACACAAAATACAGCCGAGCCCCCATTGCCCTTTCCTGAGTCAATCTACATTCTAGAAGCCTCTGTTGCATTTTCTGACATGGGGTTCTGGGTCTTGTTCTCTCATCCTGTCTTCTCACTCTGTCTCTGGAACATTGAGCTTTCAGGTGCCCAACTTTACCACTCCTGAAAGCATTGGAAGTCTCCTGGAAGCCCTTTCCATGAGGGACTCCAGCCTTCCCATGTTCTGCATCATAGCCTGGGTGTAAAGGGCATTTGTGCCACTGTGGCGCAGCTCTTATGGTCTCCTCTAAAGGAGCATCTTTGTGTAGTCCCAGTATGATTCTTCTACAAACCTCATTAGCATTTTCTCTAGCAAGTTGTCGTATCATGATTCCTGTTGCTGCATTTTCACCAATAGTTCATATAACAGCTGTCTACAGACAGTTGGTAAACTAGCATAAACTTTTTTTACAGGAAAATTTTGAACCTCAGAGAGTATTCTTATAGCTTTATAGTTGAAGTGAAGGCTTCTGTGTTTGTGTTTGTTAGTTTATTTCTCTGAAACACCTAAGTTAAAATCCTTGATTCTTTGACCCATAAAAGCAAGGGAATAATAAATTGTACTGTAGTGAATGACTGCAGCTAAAACTAATGGCTACTTCATATCTACATGTGGACAATTCCCAAGACCAGGTAGTGAAAAATGTGCAACTAGTGGACATCAGTCAAATAAAATCTGGCTACAAACCATGTGTCTAGGGAGCAGCTGAAAGAAATTGTCTAATGGAGATCAGCTGAGAGCAAGCTTGGTAGGAGCAATATAATTGTTCAACCACAAACAATCACATGATTTCCATTTGTGCTTTGACAATACTTTTTCTTTGTTTGTTTCTCAAGTATGCTTTTTCTTCTTTTCTTTTTTATTATTATAGCTTTTTATTTACAAGATATATGTATGGGTAAATTTTCAGCATCTACCCATGCAAAACCTTCTGTTCCAACTTTTCCCCTCCAGTGTCTTTAATGCAACTTTTATATGACATTCTGAAAGGAGAGTCTGATTTAAACTAGCCTTATCAATGGACCACCACCCATAAAGGAGGCGATTTATAAGATCATTGTTCTTGTCTCTAAATCTAAAACAGCAAGGTAGGACTCCATGTGTCCCATAGAGGTCTCTTTAATAGACACAAAAAGTCCTTTTGTGATATTACATCAAAGTAGTAAAATTTTGGAATATGTATACAGGAAAAGGCCACAGAAAGTATTACCTAACTGTATTGAGATGCTGGGAGAACTTACTCTTGAGGCAGTGAAAAGAGCTTCTCATCCAACAGGGAAAAGACCCTTACTGTATTTGTTTATTTATTTATTATAGCCTTATTTACAGATATATGAATGGGTAATTTTTCAGCATTGACAATTACAAAACCTTCTGATCCAACTTTTTCCCTCCTTTTCCCTACCCTCTCCCCCAGATGGCAAGTAGACCAATACATGTTAAATATGGTAAAGTATATATTAAATATAATATATGGATATATAACCATACAGTTATTTTGCTGCACAAAAAGAATCAGACTTTGAAATAAAGTAAAATTAACCTAAGAAGGAAATAAAAAATGCAAGCAGACAAAAATGGAGGGATTGGAAATGCTAGGTAGTGGTTCACACTCATCTCCCAGAGTTCTTTTGCTGAAATATGTTCATCATAATTGATCATCATGTAGTATTGTTGTTAAAGTATATAGTTGAAGAATATAATGATCTCCTAGTCCTACTCATTTCACTCAGCATCAGTTCACGTAAGTCTTTCCAAGCCTTTCTGAAATCTTCCGGCTGGTCATTTTTTACAGAACAATAATATTCCATAAACATTCATATACCACAATTTATTCAGCATTCTCCAATTGATGGGCATCCACTAATTTCCAGTTTCTAGCCACTACAACGAGGGCTGCCACAAACATTTTACACATATGGGTCCCTATCACTTCCAGGAGCTAGAGAAGTGATGATGCAGACTTACTGGCTGTTAGAATTCTTACTGGAATTGATAGAAACAATGCTTATGTAATTGGTTCCACATAACGCTCACACCTTTAAGAGAGTTTACACATTAGAGGTCACACTTTAGAGTTCACACCTTTAGAGAGCTTTATATAAGCTAGAAGCCTCCAGGAAGAAGAGTCAAGAGTCACAAGAAGTGACAAGTCAAGAGTAAGTTGAGGAGATTGAGAGCCAGGATTCTGAGAGAGCTGGAGGTAAGCTTGCAGAGGCAAAGGACTATCAACAAGAGCTCTTGGAACCAAGGAAAGCTAACTGGGCTATTTTGGAAGAGATAATAAAGGACTAGATTTTAACTCCTGGATGCATTAGAGGTTATTGATCAGAACTGAAACTAAGGCTGCCTCCAGAAGCTGCTCCAAGAAATCTGCTTTCCAGAGAACGATCATATTTTAGAGAAGAAGAGAACACTACAATTGGCCACAGGCGTGTTGTGCTCAATGGGCTACACTGAGCCCCCATTCTACAGGCTTGCTCCTTCCCTGGCTGTCCCATGTTATGGTATAGCCCCTTGCTAAGACAATTGTTGGGGAGCCTGTGCAAGGCACAAATGTCTTTACTGACACCACTAAGAACCACAAGGCCTCAACTTATCATGAGAGCTCAAGAAAGATTCCGGTGCTGGGGACTCCGAATGACTCCACCCAGGAAAATGGGCTTTTCTCTATTCTCCAGGCCTGTAGGAGTTACCCTGAGCCCATTCACCCTGTATCAGACAGCTCACATGCTGTCCAGGTACTCAGAGACGGTGAGGATACTGTCCTACAACCTCAAAACTCTCCAATTGCCAGCCTTCTGACTGAGTTGCAGCTGATTTGGGCTTATTGGATCAAACATGTTTCCTTTCCCATCCTCTCTCTTGTAACTTTGTATTGTTACTTCTACTCTTACATGTTTTATACGTATACGTATTTTTGAAAAATCTCTACAGGTGCTTAAGGCATAAACATAAGACCACTCAGCCTTATTAATAAGAAGGGGGATAGGTTAGGGACATTTCTGTCCCTGAGAATTGCCATGTACCCCATGACAGCGGGTAGGAAGGTAAAAAGGGGCTAGGCCTCTGAGGCAGGAGGTTGTCTGGCAAGAGTTACAGAAACTACTAATAGGTTCCTTTAGATGGGGGGAGGGGTGCCCTCTTGGTAGATCTCTATCTAGGACCCAGCACTAACTCCAGGTGTCTCCCTTCTGTGGATCCACCTGTGCAGCGCTGAGTGGGCTGGGCACAGGGTAATCCCAGAGGAGTGTGAATATAAAGCTTTGAGTCTATGAGAGAGAGACAGACAGACAGACAGACAGACACAGGCACATACACACACACATGCTCTTGGACTCTCTTGCTCTTGTTTTCTGCTAACCCCTCCTGAAATTACCAATAAAAAAAAGTCTGTTTTCCACCTCAAGATCAGCTCATCTCCCTGTGTATCCGAGAGTATCACAAAGAGTGGTATGTATGGCCCTGGCAGTCTAGCATAGTGTGCACAGACAGTCCAGCACACAAGAGAAAAGGAAAGATTTAGAAATCCTTTGGAATTTCAAACAGTCTAAAAGAGCAATGAATTTCTCAATTGTTCAGATGTGAAATAACTGAATGAAGTAAATAAAACATGAAATATGGATTACCCATATACCACAAATAAAGATGTGGTAAAGAAGAAATCAAAATGAATTTTTTAAAAAATGGAACAGCAATTTTTATACAAGTTGTTCCCAAATATCAGAATCTCTGATGAAGTGAATCTTATGTTTGTAGTGGAAATGGAAGAAAATGACAAGGAAAACCATCAAAATCCAAGTGCATTGGCCAGACTGCTGTTGTATATATATAGATAGCTGGAAATATGGATGACCTCTCCCAAGTATCAGAGTATTCTCAGATCTGACCTGCCTCTCTATATATGGTCCATCCATATATGGTTGGCCTCTCAATTGATTTTCATGATTCTTGTCCTCCCAAGATTCTACAGTTTGTAGGGGTCTCTTTAGAGTATTTTTTTTAATAAAGAGATGGGAAAGTAGTTTCCTCCTGAATTGTTGTTTAATTGATGAAAAAAGTCTCCATTCTAAATGTTCTTTTCTGTAATGAAATAATATAATTGAATAAAGAAATGAAAGCCATTATAAATAAAGGCATGTTTTGTCCATGACAACATCATGTCCAGAGTGACCTCAGGGGTTTAGTAGAACAACAGATAATAGTACTTCATTTGGATAGAAACTGTCTCCTATCACTCAGTGCAGTCTAGATTCTGATGAATATCTCTTTAGAATCCTTTTCATGTTTTCATAAGATAAAACTTTATTCCAGATTCCCAGAAAACAAAATATATCTCTTTTCTTTAACTTTGTTCTCTTTTAAGTGATGACATATAACTTAATGTTCTCCCAGAGAATTTAGGGTTACAGTTAGGGTTAGAGTTAGCTCTTCATGAACTCTTTGAAGCATTGTGTTCAGAACTTATCATTTATATCAGTTCTGCTGAGGAAAAAATTTTTCACCACCCTCTTGCTCTCTTCCACAGATCCATCTATTTCATAGATAAAACACAAAATTTCTTCCCAATTCCACAAGGAGATTCATTTCATGATAAGACAATTCTTAGCTTTATTGCAATTCCTCCTAAAAATGCTTTTTCTCAAAATTCAATCAGTGTCTTAATGACAACAAGAGTTGCCTCTGGCAGATAGCAGACTGGATTAAAAGTCAGAATCCTATAATATGTTGTTTATAAGAAACACACTTGAAGCAGCATAATACCTACAGAGTAAAGGTAAAAGGCTGGAGCAGAATCTACTATGTTTCAAGTGAAGTTAAAAAAGCAGGGGGAGCCTTAGATCAAGCAAAAGCAAAATTGATTAAATTAAAAGAGATAAGGAAGGGCACTATATCTTGCTAAAAGTAGCATAGACAATGAAGCAATATCAATACTAAACATATATGTACCAAGTGGTATAGCATCTAAATTCCGAAAGAAGTCAAGAGAGCTGCAAGAAGAAACAGACAGCAAAATTGTAATAGTGGGAGATCTCAACCTTGTACTCTCAGAACTAGATAAATAAAACCACAAAACAAATAAGAAAGAAGTTGAAGAGGTAAATAGAACACTAGAAAAGTTAGGTATGATAGAGCTTAGGAGAAAACTAAATGGAGACAGAAAGAAGTACACTCTCTTCTTGGTAGTTCATGGAACTTATACAAAAACTGACCATATAATAGCACATAAAGACCTTAAATTCAAATGCAGAAAGGCAGAAATAGTAAATGCATCCTTTTCAGATCACAATGCAATAAAAATTACATTCAATACAAAGCCAGGGGAAAATGGACCAAAAGAAATTGGAAACTAAATAATCTCATCCTAAAGAATAAAGGGTGAAACACCAAATCATAGACACAATTAATAATTTCATTCAAGAGAATGACAATAATGAGAAAACAAACAAAAATTTGAGGAATGCAGCCAAAGCAGTAATAAGGGGAAATTTTATATCACTAAATACTTACTTGCATAAAATAGAGAAAGAAAAGATCAATCAGTTGGACTTGCAAATAAAAAAGTTAGAAAAAGAGCAAATTTAAAACCCCAGTCAATTACCAAACTTGAAATTCTAAAAATAAAAGGTTTAATAAATTGGAAAGTAAAAAAAAAAAATTGAATTAATAAATAAAACTAAGAGTTGGTTTTATAAAACAACAACAACAACAACAACAACAAAATAGCTAAGCCTTTTGTTAATTTGATTAGGAAAATCAAATTGTTAGTCTCAAAAATGAAAAGGGAGAACTTTCCATCAATGAAGAGCAAATCAGAGCAATAATTCAGAGTTACTTTGGCTAACTTTATGCCAATAAATTTGATAACCTAAATGAAATGGATGAATACCTTCAAAAATATACATTAGCCAGATTAACAGAGGAAGAAGTAAATTGGTTAAATAGTACCATTTTAAAAAAAAGAAATAGAACAAGCTATTAGTCAACTCCCTCAGAAAAAAATCCCAGGACCAGATGGGTTTATTTAATGTGAATTCTACCAAAAATTCAAAGAACAATTAACTCCAATCCTATATAAACTATTTGGAAAAATAGGGATTGAAGAAGTTTTACCAAATTCCTTTTAGGTATCATGATACTGATACCTAAACCAGGTAGAATGAAAACAGAAAGAAAATTATAGCCCAATCTCCTTAATTAATAGTGATGCAAAAATCTTAGATAAACATTGGCAAAATGTTTAAAGAAAATCATCCCCAGGATAATACACCATGACCAAGTAGGATTTATACCAGGAATGCAGGGGTGGTTCAATATTGGGGAAACTATTAACATAATTGACTATAACAATAACCAAATTAACAAAAGTCATATGACCACCTCAATATATACAGAAAAAGCATTTGATAAACTCCAACAACCATTCCTATTAAAAACACTAGAGATTATAGAAATAAATGGACTTTTCCTTAAAATAGTCAGTAGCATCTATTTAAAACCATCAGTAAGCATCATGTGTAATGGTGATAAACTGGAATTATTCCCAATAAAATCAGGAGTGAAACAAGGTGGCCCACTATCACCATTACTATTCAGTATTGTATTAGAAATGTTAGCTTCTGCAATAAGAGATGAAAAAGAAATTAAAGGAATTAGAGTAGGTAATGAGGAACCAAATTATAGCTTTTCACAGATGTTATGATGGTATACTTAAAGAACCTCAGAGATTCTACTAAAAAGCTATTAGAAATAATCCATAACTTTAGCAAAGTTGCAGGATACAAAATAAATCCACATAAATCCTCAGGATTTTTATACATCACTACAAAATACAACAGCAACACATACAAAGAGAAATTCCATTTAAAATAACTGTTGATAATATAAAATATTTGGGAATCTATATCTACCAAGGGAAAGTCAGGAACTATATGAGCAAAACTTCAAAACACTTTCCACACAAATAAAGTCAGATCTAAACAATTGGAAAAATATTAAGTGGATCCACAAATATATGGATAGTTTTAGCAAATATATTAAAGATGGAATACTACCTAAACTAATCTATTTATTTAGTCCTATACTAATCAGACTCCCAAGAACTAATGATCTAGAAAAAATAACAACAAAATTCATTTGCAAGAACAAAAGGTCAAGAATTTCAAGGGAACTAATGAAATTTTTAAAAATCAAATAAGCATGGCCTAGCTGTATCTGATCTAAAACTATATTATAAAGCAACAGTCATCAAAACCATGTGGTATTAGCTAAGAAATGGACTAATTGATCAGTGGAATAGGTCAGGTTCACAGAACAAAATAGTCAATAACTATAGCAATCTAGTGTTTGACAAACCCAAAGAGCCCAACTTTGGGGATAAGAATTCACTATTTGACAAAACCGGCTGGGAAAATTGGAAATTAGTATGGCAGAAACTAGGCATGGAGCCGCGCTTAACACTGTACACTAAGATAAGATCAAAATGGATTCATGATCTAGGCATAAAAAATGAGATTATAAATAAATTAAAAGAATATAGGATATTTTCCTCTCAGATCTGTGGAGTAGGAAGGAATTTGTGACCAAAGAAGAACTAGAGCACATCATTGATCACAAAATAGAAAATTTGATTATATCAAATGGAAAAGTTTTTGTACAAAAAAACTAATGCAGACAAGATTAGAAGGGAAGCAATAAACTGGGGAGTTTGCAGTCAAAGGTTCTGATAAAGGCCTCATTTCCAAAATATATAGAGAATTAGAGAATTGACTCTAATTTATAAGAAATCAAGCTATTCTCCAATTGATAAATGCTCAAAGGACATGAACAATTTTTAGATAATGAAATTGAAACTATTTTCACCCACATGAAAAGGTGTTCCAAATTATTATAGATCAGAGAAATGCAAATTAAGACAACTTTGAGATAAGACTACACACATGTCAGATTGACTAAGATGACAGGAAAAGATAATGACAAATGTTGGAAGAGATGTGGGAAAACTGGGACACTGATACATTGGTGGTGGAGTTGTGAACAGATCCAACCATTCTAGAAAGCAGTTTGGAACTATACTCAAAAAGTTATCAAACTGTGTACACCCTTTGATCCAGCAGTGTTACTACTGGGCTTATATCCCAAATAGATATCAAAGAAGGGAAAGGGACCTGTAGGTGATAAAATGTTTGTGGCAGCCCTTTTCATAGTGGCAAGAAATTGGAAATTGAATAGATGCCCATCAATTGGAGAATGGCTAAATAAATTGTGGTACATGAATATTATGGAATATTATTGTTTTGTAAGAAATGACCAGCAGGATGAAAACAGAGAGGCCTGGAGAGACTTACATGAACTGATGCTAAATGAAATGAGCAGAAGCAGTAGATCATTATATACTTTAACAACAATACCATATGAGTATCAATTCTGATGGCTTAGCTCTCTTCAACAATCAGAGGATCCAAACCAGTTCCAATCGATCAGTAATGAGCAGAACCAGCTACACCCAATAAAAGAACACTGGGAAATGAGTGTGCAACACAACATAGCATTTGCACTCTTTCTGTTATTGGTTGCTTCCATTTCTGTTTTTCTTTCCAAGTTATTTTTACCTTGTTTCTAAATCTGATTTTTCTTGTGCAACAAGAGAACTGTATAAATATATATACATATATTGCATTTAACATATACTTTAACATATTTAACATGTAGGGAACTACTTGCCACCTACGGGAGGGGAAAAGTTGGAACAGAAGTTTTTGCAAAGTTCAAGGCTGAAAAATTACCCATGCATATGTTTTGTAATAAGAAGCTATAATAATAATAAAAAAAAATTAGTTGCCTCTGACATCCATAAATGTGATGACCCTTGAGCAAATCATTTCTCTGAGCTTCAGTATCTTCCTGTAAATTGGAGAAGGTTGGACTCTGAAGTGCCTTTCACTTCTATATCTCATGACTTTTGGTGGTTTAAGAATTGATGACATTCAAAGACCTGGCTATGGACTGCATTCAGGAGGGGTGGGGCCTAAACAACCTTTGTATCTATTTTGAAAAAAACAAATAAATAACATTTAAAAATAAATTTGGAAAAAATAAATGAAAATATTTTGAAACATATTAAAAATAATTATACAGCAGAATAATGTGGCATATTCTATTTTGGGTTTAATAAGCACTAATTGTTATGGGCCAGAACTATACACTTGAAACAAGGATTCTTACAAGATGCTAAGTCAGTGGAATTGATAAGACAATGGTTATCTACTTTAGCATGGTGATTAATAGTTCTCTAATTCAGTACCTGTAGTATTTAATATAGTTCTACAAGATTGATACCTAGTCTACAAGATACACACCTATGATAATGTAATTATAATAGCGTATATAAGCTGGGACAAACTCAGCCAGATTATAAAATATTTCTCAGCAGGGGTGTCCTGGGCTGATCAATGAATCTGTTTCCCCATCTGTAACATGAGAAGGTGCACTCGATGGCCTGGTAGGTCCCTTCCAGTGATCCTCTAGGATCCTATAAGAAGTCACTGTTTGGGATTTGGGGGCTTGAAATTCTCCTGAAAGAGTCCAAAGGGATGAGGTGATCCAAGATGAGCTTATTTCTTCAAGTCGGCAAACACTGAAGGGCCTGCAAATGCCAGGCTCTGGGCTAAGCACCAGGAGCATAAGGAGGTTTGAGGAACCTCCCCTGGTGTCACGGAGGTCACAGACTGGTGGGGCAGACAACACATCAACAATGAGATAGAAACGCGCTGTGCACAGGATAAACTGGAACTAAATGGAGTGACTTACTAACCACGAGTTAGGGATGATGATTATGGTTTAAGGAGAGTAGAATTTTGGGAGGGAATAGTCACAATCCAATAAAATAATGGCTAGAGAAGGGAGTAGTATGTATAGAGGGGGACAGAGGAATTCTGATCCAAGGACATTTAATTCTTCTTCCTTGTTCTTATTCCTCATCATATCTAATGCTTGTGTGGGAAAAGGTGAAGAACTTACAGATTCTAAAGTAGATCCAGCCTTATAGGCCTCAGTTTCAGCTTCTCCGGAGTCATGTGATTTTAGATAAGGCCTGGACTACATTCCATTGTCCCACCAAGGGAGTGGCGGAAGAAGCTGTATATCACCTTGTCTACTACATTCCATTGACCAACTAGGGGGACACTTGACTTATGTGACCACTCACAACATACAGAGGGTGGGATTTTGCAGGTTCTTTGTCTGAAACATATAAAAGCTGTAAGCATTTTAAAGGCTCTGGCCCTATCCTGCTGCAGAATTTTGCTGGCAGACCAGGGTGGGGTCCACATCTCCAGATTCTAATAAATAATTCTGCTTTCTATGAGAGATCTCTGAGTAGTCAATTTGGATAGGTCTTTTTGTCTCAAACATGCTGAATTTTAAGAATAGTTTGCCTTAAGGTCTGGTCTGCTTGTAGAGGGTCAAAGGTCATAATTACTTAGGAAAAATTAAATACAATGCAGTCATGATTGGAGATGAGGTGAGATCTTTCAAGACAGTGTGAAAATCAAGTAAGGCTTCATGTACTTCAGAGTTTGAGTAGGCCCGAAGGACTTTGAGCATTGATCTAACCGCATACCTAAATCCCCTTCCTGCTATCCTCCCATGACATCATTTTCTCCCTATTTCAGTCAAATATGGGCAGCTATGTACTTATTGGTCAAGTTCAAGCTCTTGGATAGTTCCCTGTTTAGAATGTGAGACCCTCAGCCAATAAGGATGAGGGTCAGTGGTGGGAGGGGGTATTTGCCTTAGGGATTTGTTATGCCACAGTTCCCTTTTAATGTCATGACCCAGTTTCCCTAATTGTCCTATTTAGTTACTTTGCCTCAAGTTATAACCCTTCCCTCTTAATGTTTGATGACATAAAGGTTTTATATCTTTAGGCTATAATCATTCCTTCTTAATGTTTGACCAGGTAAAGGGTTAGGGTTATCAGTAACTTCTCCAGTACCTCCCTCCACTGTGTCATCCTAGGGGCCTCCCCCATCAGGCTATCCCCATTCGGGTTCCTCCCCCATTACGTCATTGTTCTGGTTACCCTGTAAAAATCTTGCTGTCCTGATACTCGGGGCTGGATTCTTTGAGACCACAGTCTCCTTCAGCCCTGGGACCAATCATGGAACCACGTGTTCCCAGTAAATCTCTCCATTTAATAAATTATTAAATTGTTCTCTAATCTCTGTCTTGCTCAGTTTCTCCGGCATAACCCTAAATGCCCAGCAGGAGGCGCTTCCTCCATCATCTGTCCCAGAACGCACAACACTTTGCTTTACTTCTGGAGATCTCTCCAGCTTTTTTGCTAAATGGGGACCCTCCCCATTTCTGAGCCTTACACGGCTACCAGTGGTGTATAACCGCCCCGCCCACCCCCATTTTCCCCAGAGCCTTTTGCTTCCAGACGTTCCGGGGAGGGGAGGGTGTTTCTCCAAGAGGAGGAGGGGCGAGTGGGGAGGGAGGAAGTGACGGGGCCGCAGGGGAGGAGGAGCTCTCAGAGAGGAGCAGCCTGGCGGGGAAGGGGGAGGGGGAAGGGGGTGTTGCGCAGGCGCGATCTGAGCACTGAGGAGGACTTGGGAGTCGGGGAGGAGTTTAGGACCGAAGATCTTTGCGTGTTGGGGGCAGGACTAAGGGAGGAGCAGGCCCTGAAGCGTCCTAAAGTGCAGCCTACTGTGTGATTGGAGGAAAGGGCGCAAGCGTCCTAGGGGCAGGGGCAGGGCAGGGCTCGTGGGACCAGGAAGCCCCGCCCAGACCGACTGACAGGAAGCAGGAAGTGTGCGTGAGACCGCTCTCCCTTCCCTGCAGCCACAGCGGCTCTGCCCTTTCTCACTGTTTCCGGGAGCTCGGTCTCTGCCCTTTCCCGGGACCACGCGACACTCAGGGCAGCCAAGGCCCGTGCTTGCCCCCCAGGTAGGTCTGAGCCCCGCCCCCTATGTCCGGGCTGCCCGGGCCTCTGGGTCTCCCCTTCCGAACTCGGGCTGCGCGACCTCCGGCCCCGCGGGGAGCGCCCCTTTCTGCCGCGGCTGCCTGTGGGTGAGCCCCCCACCCCTGACCTTTCCCAGTCGCTTCCCGCGCGTGCCCAGGTTTGCCCTTGGCTCCGTGTCCTCAGAAGTCCGGGAGTCCCAGTTTCAGCCCAAGCTCTCCCAGGAGTTCCCAGCTCCCCCGCAGCTCCCAGGCAGCCCCGGGACAGAGGCCTCGCGCTTTCCCAGGCTCACGGCCCGTCGGGAGCGCTCCTCTCCCTCCAGCGGCGCTGACCCCCCTGCCACGGACCACACTGGCCTGTCTGGCCTCCCGGACCCTGCTCCCCAAACCTCCTGCTTCCTCGGCCCCTCCTCTCTTTGAGCCCAGACCGGATTTGGTCTCCCAGGCTCTGGCTTCCCCTGAGCTGGCCCTGGGGGCTCCATTCCAGAGCCCTTCCCTTCTCCACCTTTTCCCTCCCTCCTACACAAAGCAGTCAGTCTATTGGCTGGAATGATAATGTGTGGGTTAGTTCTGTGGGAGGGAGGCTGAGGACCAGGAGGGGAGCTCTGACTCAGGAGCCTTGGAGGCTACTGGTCTCCTCCCCTCCGGACTCCCTCAGGCCCCTGTAGCTCTGGGCTCTCTGGAGAAGGATGGGGAGAGGAGGGAGGAGAAGAGGAGTAAAAGATGGAGGGGAGCAGCCTTCCTCTGCAGACCTCATACTTTCCAATCCTGACCCTCCTGCATTGATTTTTTATCCCCCCCCCTTAGGCAATTGGGGTTAAGTGACTTTCCCAGGGTCACACAGCCAGGGTTAAGGTGTTAATTTGGACTCGGGGCCTCCTGAATTCCGGCTGGTGTCTACCCACTGCCACCCCTAGTGCCCCCTCCTGCACTGGTGCAGTCTCTCCCCTGAGGACAAGACCAGGGCCTTGTAACTCCTGGAGGACCTCAGCTCCATGAATCCCCATAGGCTTTTCTCCTGCTTAGAAAGGAGGGGAAAGTCCTCTCCTCCTCTGGGATGTTTCTCCCTCTCCAGCTTCTTGTGAGCAAGGACTGGCCCAGGCAGGGATTGGGTCAAAGACAGACGCCCAAAGTGGGGTGAAATTAACACAGTTTTACTGTCAGGGCCCCAAAGACCAGTCTCCCAGGCTGTGCACACCACGGCAATCGGCCTGGGACCAGGATGAGGGAAAGCTGGGCTTTTCTATGCAAAGGTAAAGAAGGGAGGGGCTCTCCTGGAGCTCCTGGCCTTCTCTTGGTTTTCAGTGAGGCTTAGAATTAAATCCCCCAAGGTTAGGTGTGACCTCTGCTTGTGAGAGCATTGGCTATTGTCACTTCTGTGGGTCCTTCAAGGGTGGGAGCAACAGGACCCTGAGATTAAGACCAGGGACCAGAGGGAGGAACTTGGCAAAATGGAGTCACTTTGGTTGCTTTGCTACCTCCACAGGGAGCCAGGAGTCAGAGGCAATGGGCCCTGGGAGCCTGGGACCTCATCCTCAGGTGAGTGCACCCCGGACCTGACCATCAGCAGTCACAGCCTTTTCTATAGACAGGGAGGATGGGCTGTGGAGCTGGCAGGGCCCGATGGATGGGTCATTTCTTTACAAAAACGGGGAAACACAGTAGTAACAAGCGTGCCCTGCCCAGCTGATTCCTTGGACCCCTGGCTTCTAGGGCACTGAAATACACACACACACACACACCCTTTTGGGGGGGGTCATTACATTACAGAGGACTGAGGAGGTTCTCCACTTATTTCATCAGGAATCTCCATTCCCCAGGAATCAGATCTGCTCTCTTTGGGCCTGCCCATCCCCCCTCCCCACACAAGTCTCTCCTCCTCCTCTTGGTCTCCTGTGACCGTGCTCCCCTGAAGTTCCTGAAGCACAATTTCTCATGGTTACATCTAAATAATATGTCTCCCGTGTCAGCAACATGTCCTCCATGAAGCCTCAGGAACTGATTGATCAGTGTAATATTCTTCTCTAAAATGTAATATTCTCTATTTAACATCTACTGGTCATCCTGCCATCTAGGGGAGAGAATGGGAGGAAGGAGGGGAAAAATTGGAACAAAAGGTTTGGTAATTGTCAATGATGCAAAATTACTCATACATATAACTTGTAAATAAATAGCTATGGAAAAAAAATAAAGGGCGAAGGAAACATTTGAGGTAGTAAAATAAAATAAAATGTAATATTCTCAGGGAGCAGGTTTCCTGAGTGCTTCTTGGGGGAAACCTTCGTTTCAGTTCAGTAATCCCCAGAAGTGCAGCCAGAAGTTAAAAGTCCAAATCCTTTGTTGTGTCTTTGCAAGTCTTGTCTTCTTTCCTGGGGCCCGTTTAGCTTTCTTAGAGGCCTATCTCTCTCCTCGGTTCCGAGAGTTTAAGCTCCTGCCACCAGTCCTTTGTCTTCTCTGCTTCTGCCAGCTTCTTGAGGTCCTCCTGAATGTGTCTTGGTTTCTGTGGGGGAGGCAGGAGGACTGCCACCATAGTCTGTCTCTTCCCTAGTTTTCCCCGACTGCCTTCTCTGGCTTCTGAATCTCCTGGACTGAATCCTGGCTGAGGCTCCTACCTTATATATGCTCTTTTAAAGGTGTGAATCTTGTAGAATCATAGTAAGTACTAAGGACATGTACTGAACTAGAGAACTGTTAAGCACCATGGTAAGCAACCATTGTCTCTATCACTTTCACTGACAGCACCTTGCTTCAAGTTCTGGCCCATAACAAATGTTCCTATGTGTGTATATGGACATGTACACACACATACACACTCTTACACACATTAATACTAACCGAGATCCACCGTCTTACTTTTTCACCCTCTACTGAGAGTGAAATTCAAACCTCAGTAGAGGTTTTTGCTTCACAATTTACTTTTGACCATAAGATCATGTCCTTTGCCTTCTGTTATATTTTATTCCAAGTTTTCTGCTCCTTAATGAGAGTTGCTTCTAACATTGGGTCTGGTGCTAATGGTGGCTCCTTGGTACTTGATTGTATTGGACATTCTTTATGAAAGCTTTCAGAATGTTTCTGGTTCACTTTGCAGCTCTGCATTTTGGTGATGATTTCCTAGGAGGAAGTTGAGGTGGTTCGAGGAAGGTGCAGAGAGAAATCTGAGAATTTTTCTCTTGGCCATCAGGAGCTCTATTCACACAAGAGCACACAGACTAGTCATGCAAGAGGCTCCCAGGGCTACCAAAGGAAGCTGCCCATATCAGGAAATTTTGGTACTTGGCCAAGGCTCCTGGAGCTGGAATGGGATCAAGGATGTGGTCTTCTGTGACCTCTAAGATCATTGCTCTGTGGACTTTATCTGGGAAAGGAATGTGCTTTTAACTGCAAGGTTATGACAAGAATAGCTGAAAGCGCATTTCTGAAAAAAATTCAGGGCCTGTCTCACCAAAGTAACCTGTGCATTTTTTCTCTCCTTAGGATATAGGTGGGGACTTTAACAATTTCTTGCAGTCTTGTGTGTGGGCTGTTTTTTTCAGGGCATTCTGCTAGGACAATGACACTTAAGTTTTGCCTTGCTCCCTTTTCTCTGTGACTTGGTTACTTTGAGATGTCTTACATTTTCTTCCCTATATTAAAGTCTCTTGAATTTGGTTTAGTATTTGTTATTGTCTTAGGGCTCCCAATTGGTCTCTAAGTTTTTAGAGAGTTTTTTAGGCAATCTCAAAAACTATAAAAAAGCAATAAATTCCTCAAATATACAGAAGTGAAATAATAGATTAAAAGAAATAAATTATAAAATGTGGCTTATACATAGTCCATGATGAAGTCAGGGTAGCAATTCCTTGTTTGAAATAAACATGTGTAAAATTCACAATGGCTGTTCTCTTTGGCAAAAGCTGGTTTATTTAGGAGAAAAGGTTATAGATAAAAATGAATACGTAAAATAGGCACAAGGAGTGGGACATAGGAAATGCAGTTGGAAAAGCAGACAGGTTACCAAGGAAAAGACTGGAGGAATTCATTAAAGGGATATGCCACGTGGCCCTAGGATGCCATTCCATTATGTGTTCCATAAGTCATTTCTCAGCTTTATTTCAACTGATCCCAAATTCTATCAGTCTCTTAATGGCCACAGTTTAAGAGCTGACCCTGATTCTTAGAAAGCCTATGACCTTTGAGCAAATCCCTGCTCTGAGTTTCAGTCTCCTCCTATGAATTGAAGGGAGTTGGATTCTACTTCTGATGAGTCTTTCAGTTCCACATCTTATGACTTTTGATGGTTTAGGAGATGGTGACGTTCAAGGATGTGGCTGTGGATTTCAGTAAGGAGGAGTGGGGACTCTTGGAACCCTCCCAGAAGGAGCTGTACAAGGAGGTCATGGTGGAGAATGCCAGGAACCTGCTATCCCTGGGTAAGGGCACTTCCCTGATAATTTCAAGCCTGCAATGAATAGGAATATCTCTATTCCCGGCGGTGCAAGATTTGGGGATGGAGGAAAGAGAAGGGAATGTGCTGGTCTTTGCCTTGTATGATAGGACCTGAGTTTGCCCTTTGTTGTTCCTGAAGCTCTCTCTTACCCATTCCGGTGAAAGATTAAATCAGTGGAAGCATCTCAAACATGGAACTAATCTTAGGGTTACCTCTACGTGGACACAAATTTTGTCTGCCAAAATATATGTGTGTGTCTGTGTGTATATATATATATATATATATATATATATATATATATATATGTGTGTGTGTGTGTGTGTGTGTGTGTGTGTGTGTGTATATTTACATGTCTGTATTATTTATGTATGTATAAAAATTTTCTATGTAATGGCAGCCATCTCTAGGTTGAGGACAGGCAAAGTAAAGGGGAAAAAATTACTTAATAATTTTCTTGTCTATTTGAAATTAATAGAAAGTTGTACATTGTGGATTTACAGTTTCATGTGCATTCATCTTTTTTAATGTACTATGATATGGAAATGTTTGTTTATAAATTAAAAGTAAAACAAAATATTGTATCATTTTATCCTCATCTTAACTTTCCAAGTTAGAGTGATATTGTTATCCTCATTTGAGAGTTGAGGAAACTAAGGAAACAGAGTTTAATTGACTTGCCCAGAGGTACACAGTTAGTAATTGTCCAAGGCTCACTTCAAACTCAAGTACACTTGACTCTATGTCCAGGACTCTCCACTGAATAACCGGCTCTCTTTAAGTCATGGAAAATGGAAACTATGGAATGAGTCTATCCTTCTTTAAATAAGGTGTACTAAATTCAAGGTCCCTCTTGATTAGGCCTGAGGGTGTTCCCACCCAACAACTCTTTTTTACCCAGGTTTGGGATCAGAAGTTTCTACCAGAAGGGAGTCTCACAAGACAGGAGGTGGGAGGAAGGGCCTTTGGCTCTCTATCAGAGGCAGCTGTACAAATAGTGGGTATTTCCTGTCTTAGGTGACTTGCTGTACAAGCCCCAGTGGGTGAGTACTTCTCTCCATCTTCTTCTCTAACTGATTTCTGTGCCCAGGGCTTCCAGTTCTCAGAGAAGAGGTGACCTCTTATTTTGAGCAAAGGGAAGCACTGTGGATGCTGGACCAAGAAGGCTTGAGGAAATGCTCTCCAGGTGAGTGAGGTGAAAGCAGGGATATGAGAGCTGTGGAGAGGCTTCTGGGCTTCTAAACTGAGCATTTACGTCAGGATAAGTCCCAGAAGCCTTTCTGGGAGAAAGGCCAGATTTGGATTTCTTTGTTGGATATTTCTTGGCAGCAGTGTCCAGGGCTCCTCGGTGAACCTCGATTTCCCATCTACAAAATGAGTGGGTCACACGCCATGGCCCTGTAGGGCCCTTCCAGCGTGCATTTAGGGTTAGCGCTCATCTATGATCCTGTAAGAAGTCACTGTTAGGGATTTGAGGCAATGGAGCTCTCCTGAAATTGCCCCAAGGGATTAGGTTTGGGACATGAGCCATTTATTAGAACTTCTTCTAGTCAGTAAACAATTAAGGTCCTGCTACATGGCAGCCCTGGGCTAAACACCAGGAACACAAAGAGATATGAGGGGCAGACAATATACCAGCGACTGTGGAGAGACCCACTGTGCATCAGATAAACTGAATAATTTAGTGCCTCAGTACATCATTATTTGGTGAGGATCATAATGGTTTAAGAAGGAGAGCAGAACTGGGGAGGAAAGAGCCAAAGTGAAATAAAATAGCATTTATACAGCCCTGTGTGCCATTCTCTGTGTTGTCTTATTTTATCATCATGAGAATCTGAACTTAACTGCTATTATTATACCCATTTGACAGATAAAAAAACTGAATCTCACAGAGGTACCATAACTTGACCAGAAAATTAATGAAGTGGAAGTAAAACCCTGGGATTCCTGATTCAAGGCCCTATCCACATTTTGAAGCAGATATGATGAACATAGTCATATATGTATGGTATAGAAAACATGAGAATTGGACAAAAAATGGAGACATAGAAATTCATTTTTTAAACTCTAGGCAGTCAATGCAGTTGCTAATTACTATTAAAAAAGATTTATATTTTTATTGGCTCTTGACAAGTTTTGCACTAAATGACAAATGTACTCAAGGGTCAAATATTGCTTTATGTTGCTTTTCTATAATATATACATACTCACAGCCTTTGAAAGAATAGTAACTGAATCCCTACTAAATGACCAGAAACTGCCAGATAGAAGAAGAGTAACATAATCAGAGGAAACGTTCAAATTAGAAAATAAGCTGACACATGTCAATGAGCAGAATTTTAAGGTCTGATTTTCTGGAAAGGTTGTTGCCTTCCATGGTGATTTCATAGTGGCCTCTCCTGTCCCTGCCTCCTACCATGGTTTTCAAGTAGCCTGTCAGCACTGCTGCAGGAATGCAGACCCAGGTCACATCTTACTCAGGCAGTTAGAGATGGGGTTGCTAGGTAACCCAGGAATGAGAGAACTACACTGGTCCAGGGAGAGACAGGCCCAAAGGTCTTTGCACTCCTGTGGCCATTTGTATATGAATGTTCAACCTTCCTGTAATGCTGGGAATACTCTGATGTCAATTTGAGAGACCAAAAGTCTGTACTGCACTTAGAAGGAGCCAGAGTTTGATGGGATCACTGCACAGTCTTCCACAGCAGTGTGTGGGTGATTATGAGAGCTTGAAATCATTGAAAGATGAAAAATATGGTGAAAATATGCACATCTGTGGCGTCCCAGAGAACAGCTACCTGTATAACCAAATCAGAATTTATTTACCATTGAAGGTGGTAAGTGCTAAGACATTTGTGGGTCAGATCCCTTCAATCATTATCTCAATCCTTCAAGGGGTTTGTGAGCTTCTAAAAGGGAAAGGATTGCCATAGCGGAAGTCCCCTATCACAAGATGAGGAACTCAATTTTCTATATGAAACACATTTTCAGATGTGGATATTTTCATGCATTTTTTAAAAATTGTGTTAAGCTATGTAGGGGCACATAATCATCATTTTTGTTTTTATTTTTTTTCTGAGGCATTTGGGGTTAAGTGACTTGCCCAGGATCACACAGCCAGGAAGTGTTAAATGTCTGAGACCAGATTTGAACTCATTTCCTCCTGACTTCAGGACTGGTGCTCTATCCATTGGACCACCTAGCTTCCCCATGACAATTGTTTAAAAAAGAAATAACTCTTAGCTGTCTCAAAAAAAGTAATGTGTCAAAACAAAATCACTCTTGATATAAGTTATACTCAGGTATAAGTTAGAAATTGTATTGTTACAAATAACAAATAGTTTAGCCTTCTGAATATGACCTCAGATAATGTAATAGAAAAGAATAAAATTGAAAGTGATTATCATGGAAATTTGTTATAAGTTACAGGTAGGATTGATCATAAAATAATTTAGTATTTAGTATATATGCACCACATGACATATCTATGGAAAAAGCATTGAAAGTACAAATAATGAAAAGGAAAGGGAAAATTGAGGGTGCAAATCATTTGTCACGTACATGCAGAGCATGCCCATTCACAAGATATAAATCCTAGTCTATGCTGCTGGATTGAGGTCAAGTCCCTCAGCCATTCTGACCTGAATTATGCACCTCATCAGAATGAAGATATGTTCAGTGTTGTCACAGGTTATTGTGAGGTTCCACTGTAAGTGCATGAAGCTCCTTAAAAATAAATTATGTTTGGAATGTAAACTAATGAGATTTAAAGTGATTGCTTCTACCCATTTAGAATTTTCTCTTTGCCTAGGAAAAGAGAAAATAACTCATTTCTCTTGTGCTCACAGAGAAAAGGGATATATATATATATATATATATATATATATATGTCTGCATCTATGTTTACATTTATTTAATTACTGTTATCTATCTTTTCTTTTTCTTTTTTTGGAAAGCAGAGATCAGACTCAGACTGAAGAAAATTCCTGCAGAGCTAAGCTCATTCTATGTTCGAAACTCACAAGCAAAGACTCATGTATGATGGTCCCTCTAACTTTACTTGAGAGAAATCTGTGCATCACATGAGAGAATCCAGATTAAAGAGAGAGATTGTGGAGGAAACCAATGTGGAAAACGTTTTGTAAAAAGGAAACTCTCATTGTACATCAGAGAATCCACACTGGAAGGAAGTCTTATGTATGTAACCAATGTGGAAAGCTTTTATAAAAGAGGAAGACTTACTACACACCAGAGAATCCACACAGGAGAAAAACCTTATGAATGTAAACACTGTGGGAAGGCTTTTTCAAGAAAAGGAACTCTTACTGTACATCAGAGAACCCACACTGGAGAAAACCTTATGAATGTAACCAATGTGGAAAAGCTTTTACAAAAAGGACGGTCTTACTACACATCAGAGAATCCATACAGGGGAGAAACCTTACGTATGTAACCAGTGTGGAAAGACTTTTGCACAAAAGGTAGTTCTTACTGTACATCAGAGAACCCACACTGGAGAGAAACCTTATGAATGTAACCAGTGTGGAAAGGCTTTTGGACGGAAAGGAACTCTTACTACTCATCAGAGAATCCACACTGGAGTGAAACCTTATGAATGTAACCAGTGTGGAAAGGCTTTTACAGAAAGGAATGCTCTGGTTATACATCAGAGAATCCACACTGGAGAGAAACCTTATGAATGTAATCTCTGTGGAAAGGCTTTTACAGAAAGTGGAACTCTTACTCTACACCAGAGAATTCACAGTGGAGAGAAACCTTATGAATGTAACCAATGTGGAAAGGCTTTCACTAGAAAGGAATCTCTTATTATACATGAGAGAAACCACACTGGAGAAAAACCTTATAAGTGTAACCAATGTGGAAAGGCTTTTACAGAAAATGGAACTCTTACTGTACATCAGAGAATCCACACTGGAGAGAAACCTTATGAATGTAACCACTGTGGAAAGGCATTTAGTTATAAAGGAGATCTTAGTATACATCAAAGAAACCACACTGGAGAGAAACCTTATGAATGTAACCAGTGTGAAAAGGCTTTTAGACAAAAAAGTGCTCTTACTGATCATCAGAGAATCCACACTGGAGAGAAACCTTATGAATGTAACCACTGTGGAAAGGCCTTTAGAAGGAAGGGAGTTCTTACTGTACATCAGAGAACCCACACTGGAGAAAAACCTTATGAATGTAAACAATGTGGAAAGGCTTTTACAAAAAGATATCTCTTACTGTACACAGAGAAGCCACACTGAGAGAAACCTTTAAATGTAACCAGTGTGGAAGGGTTTTACAAAAAGGATATACCTTACTAAACATCAAGGAATCCATAGTGGAGAGAAACTTTATGAATACAACCAATATGGAAAAGGTTTTATATAAAAATCTGATTGTTAATTGCCAGATCTGTGAAGAAATGTAAAGGCATTAAAATAAGGAGGAAAATTAATTAGGGAGAGAACCCTGGGAGAAGATGTGGTAGTGCTGATGCCTTTCGTACTTGGCCAGCTCTAACTATAACCCTATGGGGAGAGTGAGGAAGGGAAAATAAAAGAAGACTAGAGGTGGCCGATAACTTCTTAGGCATTTGAAAGGCAGCATGGCAGAATGGAAAGATCACTATATTTGAGTCGGGACATGGGTTGAAATTCTGGTTCTGCAACTCTGGGCTTGGGAAAGTAATTTAATTTGATGGGCTCAGTGCATTTAGACTAGGGTTAGGATCTGTCCCCACCCTAAATCCTTTTAAGAAGCCACACAAGAGTTTTAAATGAACCCTCTGCTTCAATGCCAATTATTACTGGTTCTCAGCTTCAGATTAGGGGTAATGACTCATGACTTCATTAAGCCTTCTTGGTATGATTGGCAGTTTGGAAGAGGCAATAAGATATAAGCAATTCTAAACCTAGGTCTTTGTTGGTTCAGAAACTTGCACATCCTTTTCTAAAATGAACAACTCTGGGCAATTAATGAAATAGATTTCTTGCTATATTTGTTCAGGCAGAAGATGTTTATTTAAGATGCTTTTAAGAATGAAAGAAACTCTGAGACTTCATCTTAAATTAAAATTTAAAATTCAAATTGACAGTGATAATTCCAAAAGCTACAAATAGCATTGGGGGAGGGGAGAGGGGAACCAATTAGAGACACAGTAATACATTGTGTGTAGCTATGAATTGATGGTCCAACTGTTCTGAAAGTCATTTAGTATCAGGATTTATTAAAAGTGACCAAATGTTTATACTTTCAATAAAAAGACCTTATAGAAAGGCATGAATTTAAGGAAGTGAAGGAAAGATTCCATCTGCACTAAAATATTCATTGAGTGGATTTTTTTTTTTTGTTTGTTTGTTTTAGTTTGTTTTTGGTAGCAAAATTGATGATTTTTGCTTGAGAATGTCTAAACAAATTATGATAATGAACATATTGGCATATTTTGCCATGAGAAAATTTGGATAGGAAGAATTCACGAAGTATGGGATATGTAAATGAATGGAGATAGACTGAATTGAGAAAAAGCAAGAAAATTAGCTACATGGTGATTCCTCAAATACTCTGATATCCTGATCAGTGATTTCTTCAATTTGAAATTCTTCCAACAATGTAGGTCCAGCAATGTCTTGTCTGTCCATCCTGTGTGCCTCTTGCTTATGTTTCACATGAGTTCATCACAGAGCATCATCCTATATGATGGAGTCCTTCCTTCCTTTCTCCTGCCATCTCAAGGGCACTTGTGGAGTATTATGGCTATCCACTCATCAGCCCTCTTCCTTACCATGTGACCAGCTCTTCTCTTCTTGTCCCATAATTCTTTAATGTAAAGAATGAACAATGTCTATTATCCCAACATAGGACACCAAGAAAGTTCACAAATGCATTGGTCAGCAAACATCTGACTCCCTTAACAAATGGAGAGAGGCAGCTGCCAGAGATGCTACCAACTGGATTATAAATGAACTTGTGAAATCTTTTAACTTTGTAATCTGTCTGTGCTACAGTGGAAAAACACAACTTTGGGACCCTACAATCTGTCAGATGTTGATAGGTTGATACATTAGGCAGAAATAGGGGACTATCACCAGTTATCTTGGCGTATATCTTGCCACTGGGCTCAGATGGTCCTGAAGGATGAAGTAAGGCTGATGACTTTGCCCAGTTTTATCTCACTTACATCCAAGTCACTTGCAAATCAAGACATCACTTGCTGATGGCATCAGTCCTCTTTGAGAACAAAAGAACAAAAAGAATCTTAAGGTGAAAAAGCTCATGAGTTCAAAAGTTCACCATTCCTCTTAGTTAAAAGGAAAAGTTGAGTTTTCCCATCAGTCACTTTTAAATGCAAGAAAACTGGCTTAAGTTGAAAAGTGCATTGTGTTTACAAAACATTCAAATTCCAAGAAATTGTTCTCTCAGCACCCTTTGCAAATCATTTCATTTCCAGGAAATTTATTATTTTCTATATGGTTCACTATTTTGATTTTGTTCTAGAGCATCTGTTGTTCTCTGTACTAGCCATTCCTGGCCATTCCTGGAAATGAAGTCTGTAGGTATTTTTGTACAATTGGAGGAAATTTGCTATCACTTATTTCTGCAAAATCCAGGTAGAAAGTATCAATGTTTTTGAGATGAAAAAAGAGGTTGTTACTAATTTACATTTCAGACTTTCAACCGATCAAATTGTCCCTGTCTTCATGATACTGTTAGTCCTTTACTTATTTAGATTGTCCTTTACCTATTTAGATTGTTTTCCCACTTACCAACTCCTTTTTTGGTCTATATTTAAAATGGGGAACAGGGAACCTTTCATCCTTCAAGTCTTTAGCTCCATTGAGAATCCATTCGTCCTCCTTATTAAAATTGTCCTTACTTAATAAAACTGCTAATGCTCAGAGCTTTATCCCTCAGTTGACTTGACTTGTGACAATTAGGTCTGGTGGTCTTTAGACCACTCATACAATCTCTCCTGAAGGAAGGTTTAAGTTTATGGAATCCATTGCCATCAAATTAAACTCGATTGTCTTTTGCCTGATTTGTTGTTCAGTCACTTCAGTGGAAGCCAAGATACTAGAAGTTGCTTGAAATTTCCTTTTCCAGCTCATTTTATACAGGAGGAAACTTGAGCAAACAGGGTTCAGTGAGGTTGCTGGGCTGACACACCTAATCTTGAGACAGGATTTAAATATGGGGAGTTAAGTCTTCCTGATTTAGGGTGAGGGTTGGGGCTCCTATGTACTATGGGCTCCTAGCAGCCCTTGGTCTCACCTTGAAAGAGGCTGTAAGCTTGGAGAGCATTTGTTTTTAAGTCATTCAGTCTTGTCCCATTCTTGAGAGTTAGGAAAGTTGTCATTCTGTCCACTTCAGGTGATCAACTTGAATCAAGTTGCTGAGACTAAAAATGGGTCAAAGGCATAACTTGTGCACAATTTCTTCCAGACTCAGTTTTATAATTTTTGCCATCAGTGGTCAATCTTATCAGATAACAATCATTCCTATATTAGGAATAAACTTCTAAACACCACTATCACCTTGGATACTAAGATGTATTTCTTAGTCAGAATTGGACAGTTTTCCTTTAGCAATGTCTTCCCCAAAGCTAATATGATTTTCTGACCTTTTCCAAAGAGAACGTACCTGTTAAATCCCAGGTCTTTCCACAAAGGGAGAATTTTCAAGGCTTCTCCCTTCCCAAATCTTAAAGTATTGTTTTAAAACAAAGAATGCTCAAATACTTACTGGGAGTTGCTAAGTATTGTAATCTTACTCTTGAGCAACTGAATTCATCATTTGGCCTCTAGATCCAAAGGCAATTTAGTAAAGGTGTGATTGCATTCCAACATTATTGAATTAAAGATTCATTCATTTCTATTCAATTCCAACTCAAGCTGCGCTGACCAGTCCCCATCAAGAGCAACGCCCAGCTTGTAGCCAAGGTTTATAAAATTAGCCAACTTGGGGCTCAGTCCTTGCAGAGGACCTAACATGCCATGCCATTCTATGCCAAGGAACACTCTGCCCACTGAAATAATATTCTCTTTCAGCGTTACCCTCTCTTTATCCTCACCTATTTCCCTAACTAGACTTTATACCTCTTTTTATCGTTGGCAAGGAGCCAGTTTTGACACTAGCACATAGTTGGAAGATGATTGGCCAGCTGAATTTGGGTCAATATGTTGGTGTGTAGTTGACATGTTTGGTCAATAGTTCCATGTTAATATGTAGTTGTGTGATGTTTGCATGTGGTAGGTTTTGACATTAAAGTCTTAGTGTGTCCTTGGCATGTAGTTGGCTATGATGTTAAAGGGTTAGCATGTTGGAAATTGTAAAGAGCTTAGCCCACATTAATCACTATTAGATGTTAGCTGTTACTGTTATTGGACAATTAGGTAGAGCTGCAAATAGAGTATTCTGGATAGAGGGAAAACAGAATTGAGCATTAGGTTTGGAACAGAGAAGACTCATGTTCATTAGTCCAAATCTGACCTCAGACACTCAATAACTATGTTACTTTGGGTAAGTCACTTAACCCTGTTTCCTCCTGTGTGAAATGAGCCAGAGAAGGAAATAGCCACTACGCCAGTATCTTTGGGAAGAAAACTCAACTGCGTCACAATGTCACTAACACACTTGAACAACATTCTGATTATCAGAGTAAAAAAAGTACTGGCTTTGGGACCAGAGGACCTGAGTCTAGAGCTAATCTTCCACCTTTTAGCTGAGTGATCTTGGATACATTAAGTTAACCTTCTTTGTTCTATGTTTTCTCATCTGGAAATTGAGGAGGAGGGTAGAATAGATGATCTGGAAGGAAGTAGTCTCCTAATTGGTTTTGATTAAATTCACCTCTAACAGTAAAATGTTTTTTAAAACATGTGCCTCTAATGTGTGTGTTATTTATAAAGCGTGTATGTGTATGTGCATATATGTATCCCTGTTAAGAATGATACCTATCATGAAGCTTACTCCAAATTTGAAATCCTGAAGGGAGGAGATAAACACAAAAATTATAATATTTGATGTTGGTCAGTGAGGAACCACTGGGATTCCCTGAACAAGGTGTTGACTTGGGCAGCTTGGCACTTTGGGGATGTCATTGCAGCTTCAGGACACAAGGAATAGAATGGAGGGGAGAGCCTGGTGGCAGGAAGACCAAGCAGCCCACTACTGCAATGGTCCAGAATGAGGGATAGGGGTAGGAGAGTGGCTACCTGAGCATCAAGGTGACAGACAAGAGAGATGTGGGGGAGAAGAACAAAAAATTGGCAACTGATTGGAAATGTCAGCTGGGAGAGTATGAGGAGTGGACGATGACACTGATGTTGGGCTGAAATTGACAGCATGAGAGGCTGGAAGGATGCCCTGACCCTAAACCACAAGAAGTGAAAAGAACAGGTTGGAGGAGACACAATGTGATCTGACAAAGATACATGTGGCAAAGAACAAAGACACATGTAGCAATGTATCCATCCCTGCTTACTCTGAATGTCATACTCTGTAGCACTCAAGATAAATTGGGAGGATGGAGAAGGAGGAGCAGGACTCCCACAGGCTGGTTATTTCCCAGGAGTCAGTCTCCCTCCCTTCTGGGGGGAGGGGATGATGGTACCTGTAGAAGCCGTGGGGAAGGACCTGATAGGGAGGGAGGACCATTTTCTCAGGGGTACCAGTGCTGAAGTGCTATTGGGAGTGTCTGAATATAATCAGAATCATAAGTTAAAAATTGTATAACGCCTACCTACTAGAGTAACAGTGAGAAGGAGGGAGGGAGCCAGAAAGTACCAAGGTAGCACCTGAGAGTCAGAGAATGAGCCAGAGCAAGCTAGAGAGTGAATGGGCCAGAAAGAGAGAGGGAGACAGCCAAAGAGATTGAGAGAGACAGAGACAGTTATAAACAGAGGGGAAACCAGAGAAAGAGGAGAGAAATAGTGTCACAGCCTCTGTAAATATAGTGTTGTATAAGTATTGAAGGAGTCAACTCAACAGGTGAGTGAAATAAAATGAAATCTTTAAAGGGGAATTTTTCAATTATTTGGTCAATGGACTTCTACAGGTTTAAGAAAGAGAGAGTGGAGAGGAGAGGAGAGAAAAGGAGAGAGAGAAATAATTTCATTCAGCATTGCTAATTGCATAACATTATCTTTTCCTCTAAACCCAGACCTTTCCTGAACTTTTTTTTATTTTTGTCCCAGGAATACACACAATCGTATACAGGATTAATCTGTAACAATATACACCATTATGTTTCTAATCACCCATATTTGAAACCTGAAGTGTTCATTTGGATATCTCATCTTTATATACCCCACATGTATAAACAGTTGCTAAATGTTATCCTTTCTACTTCTATTATATGTCTTTTTTAAAATGTTACATTTTTAATTTATGGAGTAAAACAAGGATTTTTTATTTCATTATAGTAACAAAGATAACATTATAGTAACAAAGTAAAACTACAAATCTGTTATATACAACTTCCTATTTTAAATATATCATAAAATTGTAAGGAAATTTCATTTCCTCTCCTTACCCACCCTAGAGATGCTCTACCCTAAACACCAATACTTGTGTGTGTGTGTGTGTGTGTGTGTGTGTGTCTGTGTATGTGTAAAATTATTCTATACATACTTTTATTTATCAGTTCTTTCTCTGGAGATGGATAATCATTTAGTAAATTTGAGTATTTATAATGGACAAAATAACTTATTCACTCAAAGTAATTCTTTTCTTTTTTTCTCTCTTTTTTTTTTTCAGATCTTGAACTAATCATTTCTTACAGCACAATAGTATTCCTTCAGCACCCTATATCATAACTCGTTCAGCCAATCCCCAATGAATGGGCAGCCCTGCAGCTTTCCAGTACTTTGCCACCACTACAAACATTTTAGAAGGCATATTGACTCAATCCTCTTCTCTCTGCTCACAGAGCTACTACCTTGTTCAGGCCCTTAAAATCTCTAATTTCTTCTATGGTTTTAAGGGAGTCATTTTTTGGTAGCTTTCTGGAACATTTTGTGAGCTTATTTGAGGTTTTCTTGTCAAAGGTACTGGAATGGTTGGCCATTTCTCCCTCCAGCTCATTTTATAATTGACAAAGCTGAGAAAAACAGGGTTAGGTGATTTGGCCGGGGTCACATAGCTAGTAAGTGGCAAGAGCCAGATTTGAGTTCATAAATAGAAGTCTTCCTGCTCAAGGCCTCTCTACTGTGGCACCTAGCTGCCCTAGGATTCCACAAATCTTTACTGATTGAGAAACATTCAGAAACATGGTCTGATATTAGTGTTTTATTCACTGACCCATCATTTAGAATCATTAGGTGACCCTCAACACCCTCAACAATTTGGAGATCGTATTGCCTTCATTGAAGAAGAAGGCTTATTTCAAACACTAGAAATAGGGGCACAAAGGACTTTGCACAAATGTCTTTGCAATATAACTGTCACAACTCTTCCCAGGAAAACTCCCCATATTGCCTCGTACACTGAAAAGCTAGCACTGCTGAGGTAATCAGCTCTTCTGATTTGAAAAGTTCCTTAAAATCTTAGGATAAGTCAGGGCAAGTTATGGTCTCAGAGAATGTCCAGGAACAAGACTACTACTGAGAGTCACAGAACCAGGACTGGGTCCTTTGAAGGCAGACTCTCCCTCTCCAGGCTTGCAAAATGATATTCTGAATGCAGACTTGACCATATTTTGATCTTTGAGGTCAGGAAATAAGCATTGTTATTGCTCCAAAACAGTTGAGCCTGCTTTCATCTTTCTTCCTTTTCAACTCTGAAAAACTGTCTGGGATCAAAACATTCCAAAGAATGACAGAGAGACAGAGAGAGGGTATGGTGGAGGGAGGGAGCTAAGGAGAGAGGGAGAGTGCACTATAATATGAAAGCAAAAATGAAAAAGAGAATGAGAAATAGAGATACAGAGACAGACAAAAGCAGAGAGAAAGGGAAAAGTGTGTATGAGAGAGAGAAACAGAAAAAAGAATAATTAAAAGAGATAGAAAAGGGATGAAAGCGATCAGAAGCAGGGCAAGAGAATGCAAACCACATAGAGAAAGGAGACAAAGGAAGTGACAGACAGAGAGCCACAGAGAAAGAGAGTTAAAAAAAAAAGAAAGAAAAGAGAGAGAGAAACAGAGACATACAGACAGACAGAGAGATATATTCAGAGACAGATTCAAAGAGACATAGAGAGAGTATCAAAGGTATATAGAGAGAGAAACAGAGGGAACGAGTCAGCATAAGCCAGAAAGAAACATGTAGAGAGAGAGAGGGAAAGAGGAAAGGAGGGAAGAAGAGAGAGAGAGAGAGAGAGGAGAGAGAGAGACTGCAAGAAACAGAGAGATACAGAGTGAGACAAAAAACAACAACAACAAAAAAAAAAAACCAGATAGAAACAGGGAGAGGAGAAGCCAGAAAGTGAGAGGGAGGGAAAGAGAAAGAGACAAAGAAACGGAGAAAATAAAAAAGGAAAGAGAGACAAAGACAGAAAAAGATGGGCAGAATGAATGTCAGAGGATGAGAGAGAAAGTTTAAAAAAAATGATTAAAAAAGACAGAAGAAGATGGAGCCACAGATAGTAAGACAGAGTGAACCAGAGAGATAAAGGAGAAATAAGAAGTGCCAGATGACAGAGACTGAGCCAGAGAGTAAAAGAAAGAAAATATTTAAAAAGGAGAAAATAACAGAGAGTTAGAGAAACAGAGAAAGAAAGGGAGAGAAATAAGGTCAGAGAATGAGAGAGAATGAAAAAAAAAAAAGAAAGAAATCCAGAGAAAAGAGAGAAACAGAGGAAAAGGAAGAGAGATGAGAGCGCCAGAAAGTAAAAGAGAGAGAGAGAAATACTGAGTCAGAGAAACAAAGGTAGAAACAGAGATAGAGGAGACAGAAACAGAGAGATCAAGCCACACAAACTGAAGCAAGAGAGGAGAGAAAGAAAGTGCAAGAGCGAGAAAGAGAGAGCTAGAAAGTGATAAAAAGAGAGAGAGGAGCAAAGGAAGTCTGATAAAAAGACACAATGAGACAGAGAAAATGAGAGAAGCCCAAAGCAAACCAGAGCAAAATAGAGAGACAGAGAAAGAGAAAGTCAGAGAAAGAGAGAAAAAGGAACAGAGTCAGATACAGAGAAAGAGAAAGACAGGCAGAAAGAGAAAGACAGTAAGACAGAGAGCCAAAGAGTGAGAAAGAGAGAAAGAAAAAGAGGATGAGAGAGAAAGAGACCCAGAGGACATTGAGAGACTGAGAGATAGAAAGTGAACAAGAGAGACAGTGACATAGAAAGAGAATGGAAAAGAGAAAAAAGAGAGAGAATAAGAGACAGAAACAAGAAAGAGTCAGAGGCAAAAAGACAAAGAGACAGACAGAGATTGTACCAGACAGAGCAATGTAGAGCAATCCAGATATTGAAAAAAAAGATTGAGAAAAAGAGAAAGAAAGAGAGAGGCTAAGACAGAGAGGGGAGGGTGGGAACAGAGAGAATTAAAAGAGAGAGACAAAGACAGAGAAAATGAGAAAGAAAATGCTAGAAGAAGCCAGATAGTGAAAAAGGGAATGAGAAAGAAACACAGGCAGAGAGAAAAACAGAGAGAAGGAGAAAGAGAAATAGCACTAGAGTATGAAAGTAAAAGTGAAAAAGAATGAGAAACAGAGGGGGCCATGAAGATAGAAAGACACAGATGGACTGAGAGATAAAGAGTGAGAGAAATAGAGAGAGCCAGCCAGACATAAACAGACAGACATATACCAAGTGAGAGAAAGAAACAGAGAAAAATTGTCAGAGGCTGAGAGGGAGAGAGAGAGAGTGAACAAAACAGAGAGAGAGATACACAGAGAGACAAAGAGATAGAGATAGCCAGAAAGGGGAAAGTGGGAGAGAGAGTGAGAAATGCAGAGACAAAAAGAATGATTAAAAGAGACAGAAAAAGATACAAAAGGGGATAGATGCAGGGCAAGAAGGAGCAAACCAAAGTGAACCAACATGAGAAAGGAGACAAAGGAAGTCCCAGGCAGAGAGAAAGCCAGAGAGTAAGAGAGTGAAAAAAAAGAGAGAGAAAGAAACAGAGACAAAGACAAAGAAATAGAGAAGAGAAGTATCAAAGGTATATATGGAGAGAAGCAAAGATAATGGGTCAGCATAAGCCAGAGAAAGAAGAATGTGAATGTGTCATGAGGAGATATGGAGAGAGAGAGAGGGAGAGAAGGAAGGAAAGGAGCGGAGAGAGGTACAGAGAGAAAGAAACTGTAAGAGAGAGAGATGGGGAGGGAAGAAAAACAGACAGACAAATACAGGGAAAGGAGAACCCAGAGAGTGAGAGAGAGAGTGAGAAAGAGAGAAAGAAACAAAGTCGAAAAAAACAAGGAGAGGAAAAGAGAAACAGAGACAGACAAACAACGACTGGCAGCATGAATAAGTCAGAGAGTGAGAGTGAGAAAGAAAAAGAATGATTAAAAGAGATAGAGTGAAAAGAGAGAGAGAGAGAGCCAGAGAGAGAGAAAGGAGATAAAGGAAGTGCCAGAGGAGAGAGACTGAACCAGAGAGTGAGCGAACATTTTTTTTAAAAAATGAATGAAACAGACAGTAAGAGAAACGGAAATAAGAGTCATAGAGAGAGAGAGAATGAAAAAAAAAACCACAGAGAAAAGAGAGAAACAGAAGAAGAGAAATATAGACACACAAGGGAGAGAGAAAGAGAGAGCCAGAGAGAAAGGCAGAAAGAGCCACAAAGTGAGAGAGACAGAGACAGAGACAGAGACTAACCTCTAATGGTAGAACTAAGGTGGTGGAGTAAAGTCATGAAGCTATTTGAGCTCTCCCAGTTTCCCTGGAAAACCACACAAAACCAAGTCTCTGAAAAAAGTCTAATGGGATGAAACCACTCTCCAAGTTGAAGACAGGTTGGAAAAACTGCAAGAAAGGTCAGTGTCACTGTGTTGAAAAGGGTCTTCAGCCCAATTCACCCAGACTCTGAGAAAGCTGATGAGAAGGATCAGCAGATCAGCAACTGAGACCTTCAAGTTCTGGTTCAGTAGAGGAGCAGATCATTGGGGCAGCCTCAAGTCTCAAATCAGAAGTCAAAGTCTGGGAAACTAGGCTGTTTCCTGAAAAAAAGCAGACAAAGCTACTCCTTATAAGCATAAGGGGTTTGTGGAAGTTTTGTACAGCATACTCTTTATCCCAGGAGCAGAACTCTATCATAAACGCAAAAAAAAAAAAAGAAAGAAAAAAGGGGGAAAAAAGGAAAAGAAAGAATACCCCCAAAAAAGAAAATGAGCAAGAAACAGAAAAGATATGGCAATGAAACACATAGAAAACCATACAAAATTCACCACACCAATGATATGCCAGGAAAACTCCATCAAAAATTCAACATACCAATGATAAGGGAAACAATGTCAAAATTCAACATACCAATAACATACCAAGAAAACCCCATGAAAAATTCCACATGCCAATGACATGCTAAGAAAACTACATTAAAATTCAACATGCCAACTGTCAGCTTTCCGATAAAATCTCTATAAAACTTTCATTTGGGGATGATCTCTTCTGCCATCAAATTGAAAACTGAAATATTTTTCCTTCATAATCTATCTTGGGTTCTAGTTATTTAAGCCTATGGCATAGCATTTATTAATGTAAATTTCCAGGAATGAACCTCAGTATATAAAACAATGTCCCCATGGTAGGATATCAGTGAATTTTGGGGAAGGAATTGATGATTAGATTCAAGAGAGATAAAGGGTAAAAATAAAAAATGAGAGAGAGAGAGAGAGAGAGAGAGAGAGAGAGAGAGAATGCCAGAGAGAGCAAGTCACAGTAGCCAAAACTAACAATAATTCTTCTTTTTTTAAAATTAAAGCTTTTTATTTACAAAGCATATGCATGGGTAATTTTTCCAACATTGACCCTTGCATAACGTTTTGTTGCAAATTTTCTCCTCCTTTCCCCCACCCTCTCCCATAGCTGGCAGGTAGTCAAATACATGTTAAATAGCTTGAAATACATTTTAGATCCAATATATTTATACAGTTATCTTGTTGAGCATGAAAAATCAGATCAAGAAAGAAGAAAAAGAAAAACAGAAAGAAAACACAATGCAAGCAAATAAAAACAGAGAGACTGAGAATGCTATGTTGTGTACCACACTCTGTTCCCATGGTTCTCTCTCTGGGTGTAGATGGCTCTCTTCATCATTTCACAAATGGAATTGGTTCCTAACACTAATCCTAACCCTAAATAATTCTAGTCCAAGAAGGAAGAAGGTATTTTACTCAGAGTGCAGAGCAATAATTAGTACAAGAAAATTAGTCTTTTTCTCAGGATGCAGCTGCCTGGAAGATCCTAATTCCTCCTGATAGCAAGCACTATCTAGATGTCCCTTAACTTTTAATCTTGAGTGTGCTGTCCCTTTGAGGCAGTGAAACCATCCTTTGTCATTACACCTGGGATCTCACTTTGGTACCTCCTTTATGAGGGCCTGCATTTCATAGAACCCACAGGTGTAGAGTGAAAAGGCACCTTAGAAGTCGTTCAGTCTGGCTGCGTCATTCTAGAGATAATGAGGGAACTGAGGCCTATAAGGATTAAATGACTTATTCAGTTTCACAAAGCTAGGAAATCTCTAAGGTACAACTTGAAGACAGGTTTTCCTAATTTCAAATGCAGTAATCTGAGGTCCTGACTCATGAGTGAACTGGACTCAAATGAGGCAGAACTGTGCAAAATCATCAGTATTTCCTCCAGAGCCACAAAAGTCCAGTGGCAAAAAATTAGGCAAGACAACTGGGATCAGCCCAGGATTCACTACATAAATATTCATAGGAGCAAGGACCAGACTGTTCTTTCTCCAATCATGAGTGCATAGAAATTGTCCAAAGTTATACCCATCCAATGGTGTGCTGGAATGAGCACTTATGAAATTTTCAGTACAACCATCTACACCTCTGAAAGAGACAAATGCTACATTAGCAGGACTTGATCCATTGTTCTGATGATTGTATAGACTTAAGAAAGTGATGAAAAAAATGATATTGTAAATTAAAATTTTAAAGCCTGTTGTGATGATTATAGATAGCTTATTATAGAACATAGAATCAGGAAAAACTGGATTCCAACTGCCTCAAATATTGACTAGCTTTGTGAAACTGGACAACTCACTTCTGTATATATGTATATATACAAATCTATCAATCTATGAATTTACTATTTCTGTCTTTGTGCATTTGATTTTGAGGTTCTTATGCCCTAATGTACGGTCAATTTTTTATTAGTTCCATGTACTTCTGAGAAAAACACATAGTCCATTCATTTTTCTCTAAAGGTCTAGGAGAGCTAACTTTTCTAGAATTCTATTTACCTCCTTAACTTCTTTCTAATTTATTTTGTATTTCAATTTATTTAGTTCTGAGATCAAGGTTGAGATACCCCACTAGTACAGTTCTGTTTAATTCTTCTTGCAGCTCTCTCAATGTCTCCTCTAGGAATTTGGATGCTATGCCACTTGGTGCATATATATTTGGTATTGACATTACTTTATTCTCTGTGGTACCTTTTAGTAGGATGTACTTTTCTTCCTTGTCATTTTTAATTAGATCTATTTTTGCTTTTGCTTGATCTGAGATCAGGATGGCTATGCCTGCTTTTCTAACTTCACCTGAAGCATAATAGTTTGTGCTCTAGCCTTGTACCTTTACTCTGTATGTGTCACTCTGCTTTACATTAGTTTCTTATAAACAACAAATTGTAGGATTCTGGCTTTTAATCCAGTCTGCTACCCACTTCTGTTTTATGGGAGAGATCATCCTATTCACATTTATAGTTAAAATTACTAAATCTAGGTGGGGCAGAGCCAAAATATTGGAGTGACCTCATCTCATTCTCTCAAAACAACATCAAATTAAGCCTCTGAGCTCTGTTTTTGGAGTAATAGAACCCACAAATATTTAGAGTACAACACATTTCCAGAAGAAGACACTAGAAGAATTTCAGAACAGGTCTGTTCCAATCAGGCAAGGGGACAGTCTGCTGAACACATACCACAGGGTAGGGATCCCAGGGCAAAGAGCTAGAGTGGGGAACCAAGTCTCTGTGCTAGGGAATCAACTGTGAGGCTCTTAGACTACTCTGTCTTGGTTACAAGCCAGTGGTTTAGCAGATTTGCTGTAAGACAGACAAAAGCAAATACAAAAGGCAAATTGTAAACCACAAAATCCCAGGAACTCGGGACCTGGCTACAAATTCTCAGTTCTGGAAGTCAGTCAAAAACATTGATCCCAAGGAAAACTGTTGGAATCATTACAAAGTGTTAAGTCATTAGAGTTGATAGAGACAATAATTATCTAATTTAGCATGGTTCAATATGATTGATCTGATCCTACAAGGAGATGTTAGAACTTGAAACAAGGTACTAAGTAGAACTGATAGAAACAATGCTTGTGTTCACACCTTTATAGAGCTCATATAAGCAAGAAGCTCTTAAGGCCAGAGAGCACTCTGGGAGGAAACTCATAATCCTGCTCTCAGATCCCACAATCCCACTCTTGGAAAGGGAGCACAAATAGAGCTTCAGTGAGCCAGTCGAGTTAGTTCAGAGAGAAGCCCTCTCTCGGAGGTGCAACCAGATTCATTCACTTCATCTCATACCACTGTGGTGGCTGGGCTCCTGCTTTCCCCAGTGAGACCACGGCTGGTCTGAAAGGCTCTCCAGAAAGCTCCCCAGCCCCAGGCAAGGAGACAAGAGATTCATTCCATCTTCCGCCTTTGTGCTGGCTGGAGGCTGAAATAAGCACAGGCAGAAGCAAAGGACAAAGCTGCAAGAGCTCTTAGAACCAAGGAGAGAGAGAGGCCTTTAAGAAAGCTAACTGGATTGATGCATTGTTGGTGGAGTTGTGAACGAATCCAACCATTTTGGAGAGTAGTTTGGAACTATACTCAAAAAGTTATCAAACTGTGCATACCCTTTGATCCAGAAGTGTTACTACTGGGATTATATCCCAAAGAGATTATAAAGAAGGAAAGGGACCTGTATGTGCACGAATGTTTGTGGCAGCCCTTTTGTAGTGGCTAAAACTGGAAACTGAATGGATGTCCATCAGTTGGAGAATAGTTGAATAAATTGTGGTATATGAAAATTATGGAATATTACTGTTCTGTAAGAAATGACCAACAGGATAATTTCAGAAAGGCCTGAGAGACTTACATGAACTGATGCTGAGTGAAATGAGCAGGACCAGGAGATCATTATATACTTCAACAACAATACTATATGATGACCAGTTCTGATGGATCAGGCCATCCTCAGCAACGAGATCAACCAAATCATTTCTAATGGAGCAGTAATGAACTGAACTAGCTATGCCCAGAAAAAGAACTCTGGGAGATGACTAAAAACCATTACATTGAATTCCCAGTCCCTATATTTATGCACACCTGCATTTTTGATTTCCTTCACAAGCTAATTGTACAATATTTCAGAGTCTGATTCTTTTTCTACAGCAAAATAACGTTTTGGTCAGGTATACTTATTGTGTATCTAATTTATATTTTAATATATTTAACATCTACTGGTCATCCTGCCATCTAGGGAGGGGTGGGGGTAAGAGGTGAAAAATTAGAACAAGAGGTTTGGCAATTGTTAATGCTGTAAAATTACCCATGTATATATCATGTAAATAAAAGGTTATTAAATTAAAAAAAAAAAAAGAAAGAAAGCTAACTGGGCTTGGAAAGAGATAAGAAATAAATGTTTGAACTTTTATCACCTGGCTGCATTTGGGGTGATTATTACTTTTAACTGAAACTAAGACTGCCTCCAGAAAACTTCCCTGAGAAACCTGCTCCCAGAGAGAACCATAATATTATAAAGAGGAAAACCACCACAGAAAACTAAAGGGACTATCGCCCTTTGCCTTAAAAATATCTATCAAATTTTAAAAGAAATGAGCAAAAAAGCCAAAAGAACTCCAACTAAACTGAGAAAACAATTTGCATTCAAGGTTTTGATAAAGGCTTCATTTCTCAAATATATAGAAAATTGACTCAAATTTATAAGAATTGAAGCCATTCTCCAATTGATAAATTGTCAAATGATATGAAAAGGCAATTTTCAAATAAAGAAATTAAAACCAGAAAACTAATGCAGATAAGATTAGAAGGAAAGCAATAACCTGGGAAAACACTTTTACATCCAAAGGATCTGATAAAGGACTCATTTTTAAAATATATAGCGAATTGACTCAAATTTATAATGGTTCAAGCCATTCTCCAATTGATAAATGGTCAAAGGATATGAACAATTTTCAGATGAAGAAATTAAAACTATATGTAGTCACATGAAAAGGTGCTCCAAATCACTATTCATCAGAGAAATACAAATTAAGACAACTCTGAGATACAACTACACACCTGTTAGACTGGCTAAGATGACAGGAAATGATAATGACCAATGTTGGAGGGGATGTGGGAAAACTAGGATGCTGATACATTGTTAGTGGAACTGTGAACGGATCCAACATTTCTGGAGAGCAGTTTGGAACTATGCTCAAAAATTTATCAAACTATGCATACCGTTTGATTAAGCAATATTTCTACTGGGATTATATCCCCAAGACATCTTCCCAAAAAATGATTATCAAAAGCTGTGAAAACCACGCTAGCACCCAGGACACCCCAGAATCAGCCAGAGTCAGGATAAGCAAAAGTCTTCAGTCTTTATTCTTGGTCTTTAGGGGTAGAAGTGAAGGGGATGGAAGAGAATCTTTGCAAGTATCTTCTCCCTCTTTTACTGTCTGGCTCATCTTACTCCACCCCCTAGAATCTCCTATAATCCTCTATATACCAATCATTGCACCAGTACAAATAGTGGAAAGGACCATTTTCCAAGCATATACCCATAGAGTACTGTCCAATCAGTAGTTAGCCTCAAGTGCTCGGCAGTCCTGACCTCAGTGCGTTGATTCAATAATTTCAGCCCTCTACAAAAAACTACTAACTAAAAGTTTGCTTCCATTTGTTTATTTTTAACTAAGGATTTCTGAAAAGAATTCCAAAGATTCTCTGTTTTGTGAGGCTAGTATCTACATTTTGGATAAAAAAGACCACAAATGATTTAAACTTTGCTTTGATCAAATAGGTGACAAAATGGGTCACTGGACATTGTCTTTCCCAGATTAAAATAAGACTTTTGTTCCTGCAGGGAATATTTTAATGCAGAAAAAAAACAGTCTTCATTTTCAGGCATGGTTCAGGAGCCAGAGACCCTGGGACACTTGAGGAAAGTCAGCTGCTTGGAACTGGGAACAAGGGCAAGTCAGAGGAGGAACTTGCCCATGCCATCTAGTACCTATCAATTTTAAGTATTCTTACTAACCACGTACAAACTTGCTGTTTCTAGTTTGCTGAAAGAAAGCAAAAGCTGTCAGCACCATCTAAATGTAGGTATTGTTTTTTTTCAGTCATTTCAATCATGTTCAATTTCTTTCTCCAGCTCATTTTACAGATGAGGAAACTGAGGCAAACAGGACTGGGTGTCTTGCCCAGGGTCACACAGGAAGATGTCTCTCTGACCCTTACCCAGCATTCTACCCAATATATCTACTGTCACCTATATTTAATACTCTTGAGCAAAGCCTCAGGCATGAGTTCTGACTACTCATGTTCATCCTTCCTATTTAGAGGTAATGTCACTGGGAACCTCCTTGTCTATTAATGTAAAAGGAATTTTGCTTTGTACGTCATGTGGTTCAAAAAAGGAAACATTTCTTGAGAAGCAAAGGGGATCTCAAGTTTGGGATAATGATTCCTAGCCCATGCTCAGATAGCAGCCCTTGTTATGAAGAGGAGGAACTCTTAGCTATTGTGACTCTTGTTACACTAAACCAAGATGTGCCTAATGATGGGTTTAAAAATCATCTTTATATTATTTATCAAGTTCTGGCATATTTTCTTTGAGGAGTATATGGCATTTGCATAATGTTTCTTAATGAAATTAGTTTCAGTCATTCCCTTTCAGTTTACCAAACTGTGAGATCCTGGTGCTCCTCTGAGTCACCATTTATGCTAAGTGGTCTCCAAAGTGGGTGCTATCAAATGACCTCACCAGTGTGGGTCATCAACTGAGGAGTAGATTATACAATCTGTTCCCTTTTGTACTAGAGTACTGGTGCCTCCCAGAGTTATGTTTTTATAAGTTTTATTGATTATGTTTTCTCTGTATTTATAGATTACTCTATTTTATGAGTATAACAGTTAAGTAAAAGTAATTGTTATGCCACAGTTCTCTTTTATTGTCCTTACTCAGTTTCTCTAATTATCCTGACTCAGTTTCCCTAATTGTTGTGCCTCAGTTTATAATTGTTCTGCTCAATCCTACAAAACCTCCCCTCCCTCTTAATCAGAATATTTGATAAGGATAAAAGATCTTATATTTTAGAACATTAGCATGCCTCTCCCCATCCCAGGCTATTAGAATATCAGATACTGTCTTATCAAGATGCCTCTCCCCATCTCCTGGGTGTCTTTCCCCATCATCCCATCTTTCAGCCCTGGGACCAAACCATTATGGGCCAGAACTCTGAACTTGAAACAAAGGATTCTTACAAGGTACAAGGTCAGTGGAATTGATAGAGACAATAGTTATCTAATTTAGCATGGTTTAGTATGATTGATTTAATCCAACAAGGAGATGTTATGGGCCAGAACTTGAAACAAGGTACTAAGTGGAATTGAGGAGACAATGGTTAAATATCAATGGTTAAAACCTCAACAGAGGACATATTTTAGAGAGAACATTACACCAAACCATGGATCCATTTGGTCCTCATAAATCTCTCCCTTTTAAATAAATTATTAAATGCTCTCTAATGTCCATCTTGCCTGAGTTTCTCCGGCATTACATAATAACTCAATGATCTTGTCTAAAAGAGCAAGCGATGTAGCACATCTGGAGTACATCACCACATTTTTATTGTAAACAAAAATGAACAGAAACCTATTTTATTTGCCTTCCTCTTCCATCATATTGAAGGGGGGAAAGACAAATTTCTTATAACAAATATACCTAGTTGAAAAAGATAAATCCCTCAATGGTTATATTATAGGTAGATACATATATGCAAGCATAGAGCTCGTGCTTGCTCTCTCTCTCTCTCTCTCTCTCTCTCTTCTCTCACTCCTCCCTCCACTCTCCCTCTCTTTCTCTCCATCTGGCACATCCTTTCTCTCCTTTCTCTTTCTTGTTCACTCCGTCTTGCTCTCTCTAGCACTGGTTCTCTCTGTCTCTCTCTCTCACTGTCCCTCTTGTTCTGTTTCTCTGTCTTTCTGTTTATCTCACTGTCTCTATCTCTCTTTCTCTCTCTGTCTCTCTCCCTCTTTCCCCTTTCTCCTCCCCACCACCCCTCTCCCTCTCTCCTCCATCTGGCACTTCTTTTCTCTCCTTTTTCTTTCTTGTTCACTCTGTCTTGCTCTTTCTGGCTCTGGTTCTGTCTCTCTCTGTATTTTTTCACTTTACTTCTTTTAATCATTTCTTTTCTTTCTTTCTCTCTCAATCTCTGTCTTCCCTTCTCTTACCGTTTCTGTCTCTCTCTGTTTTTTTCCTCTTTTTCTCACTCTCTTTTTTTTTTGTTTTTATATATTTCAAAATACATGCAAAGTGCCTTTTCATCATTCACCCTTGCAAAACCTTGTGTTCCAGATTTTCTCTCTCCCTCCTCTCCTTCTTCTCCCCTAGACACCAAGTAATATTATACAGGTTCAATTCTTGTAAATATCTTTCCACATGTGTGTTTCTGCACAAGAAAAGTCAGATCAAAAAGGGGAAAAACGCCAAGAGAAAGAAAAAAAAACAAGCAAGGAAACACCACCAACAACAAAGGTGGAAATGTTATGTTGCGATCCACATCCAGTCCCCATCATGCTCTCTCTGGCTGCCAAACCTCTAATTTAAAAGCAAAAAACAAAGCCACAGGATTCTCCTTTCTTGTTTAAGATATTCGACCTGTGCTAAAAAATCAAAAACTGAATGAAGTTCTCCCTCTGGTGGCAACAATGTGTAAGAGCAGAAAAGAAATTGCCAAAACCTACATTTAATTCATTCACACTTGGAGAAGTGAATTGACTTGTCTCTCTGCGTCTATATTTCTCTTTGTCTCTCTGACTCACTCTGCTTCTTTTTCTCTTTCTCCTTCTCTTTTTCACTCGCTGGCCCTCTCTGGCTTAATCTCTCTCTCTCTGACTCTCTGAATCTGCTTGTTTTTCTGAATCTCTTTTTCTCACTCTGTGTGTGTGTGTTTGTGTGTGTGTGTGTGTGTGTCTTTCTCTGTTTCTCTCTGAAATATACCATATACCAAGTAATATCGATGTTCCAGAATGACAGCTGGGAATGATTGTGCTATACGGGCTATACTCAGCAGGACAATCATCCCTGGCTACTCTGAAGGACTTAATGAAGTGGGTTGTGGTCCCTTTAAGAAACTATATTTCCTGGTGAAAGGATATGAACAGACAATTTTCAGATGATAAAATTGAAACTATTTCCACTCATATGAAAGTGTTCCAAATCACTATTGATCAGAGAAATGCAAATTAAAATAACTCTGAGATACCACTACACACCTGTCAGATTGGCTAAGATGACAGAAAAAAATAATGATGAATGTTAGAGGGGATGAGGGAAACCTGGACACTGATGCATTGTTGGTGGAGTTGTTAATGAATCCAACCATTCTGGAGAGCTGTAATGTTCTTCTCTAAAGTGTAATATTCTCTGGGAGCAGGTTTCTTGAGGGGCTTCTGGAGGCAGCCTTAGTTTCAGTTCAGAGTAATCATCCCAAATGCAGCCAGCAGTTAAAGTCCAGATCCTTTATTGTTTCCTTCAAAATAGCCCAGTTAGCTTTCCTAGAGGCCTATCCCTCCCCTTGGTTCCAAGAGCTCTTGCTGCTAGTCCTTTGTCTCTTCCAGCTTCTGCCTCCAGCCAGCACAAAGGTAGAAGATGGAAAGAATCTATCACCTCCTCCAAGACCTTCTAGTGAGGCTTATCCTTTTGTGGGCTTGTCCTTTAGTGGCTCCTCCTTATATATGCTCTCTTAAAAGTGTGAATCTTGTGGAACTCTAATAAGTACTATACATTAGTGAACAAGAGAACTGTTAATTCCATGCTAAATTAAATAACTGACTTAGCACCTTGTTAGAATCCTAACATCTCCGCTTTCTTTTATTTTAGAACATAGAGTGGTCATTACTTCCTGACTTCTCAAAGAGGTGAAACCCAAAAAAGAGTGATCACACCTTCCCTGACTGCTCAAAAAGGGTGAAACACACTATAAAAAGGAGGTGATCACGTCCTCCCTGACATCTCAGGAAGGAGATGAAAACACCAAAAGAAATGGGAAATCAAATCAGATTAGCAGGTTTCTGAAGGCTCACTCTTAAAACAGGTATACATAAATCCATCAATATGGGATGTATGGCACACAATTACATAAATTACACAAGTACATAGTAAGCATACATAGCAGGCTAGTAGTGATGTCACAAATAACACAAATCAACATGCAGAATTATACATGTCCTTAAATCCTAGAAATAGTCCAAAAGGTCTCTATTGTCCATTAGTTCATGTGCCAGAATCCAGTAATTCCTGCAAGTTTTGAAGTCCTGCAATAATCTCATCTTACGTTAGGGAATCCAATGATTCCTGCTGGTGTTCAAGTCCTGCAACAGTCTCATTATCAGCCATGCTCTTTCAGTGTCAGATGTTTCTTAGAGCTTCTCTTTTGTTTTGAGGTTTTTCTTTTTTTCTGTCTCTCTCCAGGTGCTAATTGCCACCCATCTGTTTCCTTCTTCATCTGTAGGAATACAAGGAAACCCTCTCTCCCAAGCAGTTGATCTAACTACTCCCTTCTATTTACTACTTTGCAAATCTCTCCTCATCATCTGGAAATTACATTGGAGCTGTTTGCACTGGACACTGCCCTGTTGGTTTAAAAAGCCTGTATTCTCCCCAGTTGTAATCCCTTTCTCCCATCTGATTGCTCTTTAGGATGATTGATCAGATCAGAGCCCTGAACTTCTAAAGATTCTCTGGGTGTAAACTCAGCTGCCATCATGCCCTATTTGTCTTTTATATGATATCTTAGGGCTGGGCCCTGCCTCTAATTTCCCTGGGTCAATCTACATTCTAAGGCCCAGTGGAAACCCTTGTGGCATTTTGGACATGGGGTTTGGGGTTTTATCCTCTTACCCTGTCCTCTCACTCTATCTCTTTGCCTACACTGGGTTCTCAGATGTCCTATTTTTCCCACACTGAAAACATCTACAAGTTTCTCTAGAAGTCCCTTGCCAAGAGGGACCCTGTCTTCCCATTTCATCATAGTCTGGGTATAATGAGCATTTGTGACCACTAGAAAAGTTATATATGACAGATCTTTGGAGAAAACTAAATAGAGACTCAGTAGTTCATGGAACCTATACAAAAACTGACCATATATTAGGACATAAAGACCTCAAATTGAAATGCAGAAAAGGCAAAAATAGTAAATGCATTCTTTTCAGATCACAATGCAATAAAAATTACATTCAATAAAAAGCCAGGGGAAAATGGACCAAAAGAAATTGGAAACTAAATAATCTCATCCTAAAGAATAAATGGGTGAAACACCAAATCATAGACACAATTAATAATTTCATCCAAGAGAATGACAATAATGAAACAACATACCAAAATTTGTGGGATGCAGCCAAAACAGTAATAAGGGAAAATTTTATATCACTAAATGCTTACTTGTATAAAATAGAAAAAAAGGAAGATCAATCAATTGGGCTTGCAAATAAAAAAGTTAGAAAAAGAGCAAATTAAAAACCCCAGTCAAATACCAAATTTGAAATTCTAAAAATAAAAGGAGAAATTAATAAAATGGAAAGTTAAAAAAAAAACTATTAAAATAATAAATAAAATTAAGAGTTCGTTTTATAAAAAAAAACCAACAAAATAAATAAACATTTTGTTAATTTGATTAGAAAAATGAAAGAGGAAAATCAAATTGTTAGTCTCAAAAATGAAAAGGGATACCTTGCCATCAATGAAGAGCAAATTAAAGCAATAATTAAGACTTACTTTGCCTAACTTTATGTCAATGAATTTGATAACTTAAATGAAATGGATGAATACCTTCAAAAATATAAGTTGCCAAGATTAACAGAGGAAGAAGTAAATTGGTTACATAGTCCCATTTTAGAAAAAGAAACAGAACAAACTATTAATCAACTCCCTAAGACAAAATCCCCAGGACCAGATGGATTTACATGTGAATTCTACCAAACATTTAAAGAAAAATTAACTCCAATCCTATATAAATTATTTGAAAAAATAGGGATTAAAGGAGTCCTACCAAATTCCTTTTGGGTATCATGGTACTGATACCTAAACCAGGTAGGATGAAATAGAGAAAGAAAATTATAGACCAATATTCTTACTGAACAGTGATGCAAAAAATCTTAAATAAAACATTAGCAAAATATTTAAAGAAAATCATCCCCAGGATAATACACCATGACCAAGTAAGATTTATACCAGGAATGCAGGGGTGGTTCAATATTGGGGAAACTATTAACATAATTAACCATAGCAATAACCAAATTAACAAAAATCATATGATCATCTCAATATATATAGAAAAAGCATTTGATAAAATCCAACACCCATTCTTATTAAAAAACACTAGATATTATAAAAATAAATGGACTTTTCATGAAAATAGTCAGTAACACCTATTTAAAACCATCAGTAAGCATCATGTGTAATGGTGATAAACTGGAATTATTCCAAATAAAATCAGGAGTGAAACAAGATTGCCCACTATCAACATTACTATTCAGTACTGTATTAGAAATGTTAGCTTCTGCAATAAGAGATGAAAAAGTGATTAAAGGAATTAGAGTAGGTAATGAGGAACAAATTATGGCTCTTCACAGATGATATGATGGTATACTTAGAGAACCCCAGGGCTTCTACTAAAAAGCTATTAGCAATAATCCATAACTTTATCAAAGTTGCAGGATACAACATAAATCCTCAGCATTTTTATATATCAATAACAAAATCCAACAGAAATAAAAAAGAGAAATTCCACTTAAAATAACTGTTGATAATATAAAATATTTGAGGAATCTATGACTACCAAGGAAAGTCAACAACTATATAGAGCAAAACTACAAAACACTTTCTGCACAAATAAAGTCAGATCTAACAATTGGAAAAATATTAAGTATTCTTGGATAGTTCTAGCAAATATATTAAAGATGACAATACTACTTAAACTAATCTATTTATTTAGTGCTATACTAATCAGACTCCCAAAAAAATAGTTTAATGACCTAGAAAAAAAAAAACAACAAAATTCATCTGGAAGAATAAAAAGTCAAGAATTTCAAAGGAACTAGTGAAAAATAAATCAAATAAAGGTGGCCTAGCTGTATCTGATCTAAAATTTTATTATAAAGCAGCAGTAATGTACCATGTAGTACTATCTAAGAAATGAACTAGTTGATCACTGGAATAGGTTAGGTTAACAGGAAAAAAATCGTCAATGACTATAGCAATTTATTGTTTGACAAACCCAAAGAGCCCAACTTTTGGCATAAAAATTCACTATTTGCCAAAAATGGCTGGGAAAATTGGAAATTACTATGGCAGAAACTAGGCATGGACCCACATTTAACACTGTATACCAAGATAAAGTCAAAATGGTTCATGTACTAGGCATAAAGAATGAGATTATAAATAAATTAGAAGAACATAGGATAGTTTATCTTTCAGACCTGTGGAGGAGGAAGGAATTTGTGACCAAAGAAGAACTAGAGATCATCATTGATCACAAAAAAGAAAATTTTGATTATATCAAGTAAGCTAATGCAGACAAGATTAGAAGGGAAGCAATAAACTGGGAAAACATTTTACAGTTGAAAGTTCTGATAAAGGCCTCATTTCTAAAATATATATAAAATCGACTCTAATTTATAAGAAATCAAGCAATTCTTCAATTGATAAATGGGCAAAAGATATGAACAGACAATGTTTAGAATTTTGAAATTGAAATTATTTTCACCTACATGAAAAGGTGTTCCAAATCATTATTGATCAGAGCAATGCAAATTAAGACAACTTTGAGATAAGACTACACACCTATCAGATTGGCTAAGATAATGACGAATGTTGGAGGGGATGTGGGAAAACTGGGACACTAATGCATTGTTGGTGGAGTTGTGAACAGATCCAACCATTCTGGAGAGCAATTTGGAACTATGCTCAAAAAGTTATCAAACTGTGTATACTCTTTATCCAGCAATGTTACTACTGGGCTTATATCCAAAGAGATATCAAAGAAGGGAAAGGGACCTGTATGTGATTAAATGTTTGTGGCAGCCCTTTTCGTAGTGGAAAGAAACTGGAAATTGAACGGATGCCTATCAGTTGGAGAATGGCTGAATAAATTGTGGTCTATGAATGTTATGGAATATTATTGTTCTGTAAGAAATGACCATCAGGATTAATACAGAGAGGGCTGGAGAGACTTACATGAACTGATGTTAATGAAATGAGCAGAAACAGGAGATCATTATATATTTTAACAACAATACCATATGAGTATCAATTCTGATGGAAGTAGCTATCTTCACCAGAGGATCCAAATCAGTTGCAATTGATCAGTAATGAGCAGAACCAGCTACACCCAGCAAAAGAACACTGGGAAATAAGTGTGCACCACAACATAGCATTTACATTCTTTCTGTTATTGTTGGCTTCCATTTTTGTTTTTCTTCCCAGGTTAGTTTTACCTTCTTTCTAAAACTTATTTTTCTTGTGCAACAAGATAACTGTATAAATATGTATACATGTGTTGTATTTAACATATAATTTAACATATTTAACACGTAGGGGACTATTTGCCATCTAGGGAGGGATGGAGGGAAGGAGGAAAAGTTGGAACAGAAGTTTTGCAAAGGTCAAGGTTGAAAAATTACCCATGCATATGTTTTTATATGTAAAGCTATAATAATAATAAAAAAAAGAGTTACCTCTGACAAACATAAATTGATTACCCATGAGCAAGTCACTTCTCTGTGCTTCAGTATCTTCCTGTAAATTGAAGAAAGTTGGAATCTGGAGTGTCTTTCAGCTCTACATCTCATGACTTTTGGTGGTTTAGGAATTGATGACATTCAAGGACACAGATATGGACTTCATCCAAGAGGGTGGGGCCTCTTGGACCAGCCTCAGGAAGAGATGTACAAGAAGATGATGTTGGAGAATACCTGAAACCTGGTCTCCCTAGCTAGGACATTTCCCTGGTAAGTCTGAATCTGGAGCCAAAGGAATATCTTTATTCTCTAGTGTACTGAGTTAGGAGGGTTTATCAGAGACCAGAAAGGAAAAGTGCTGGTCTTCTGTGTCCTAGAAACATTGTCCTCCAGGCTGGTTTTCCTGTAAAATGTCTTTGCATTGTGGGATAGGAACCTGAGCTCTTCCTCTATTGTTCCTCTGAAGAGAGAGGGAAATTGCTCCCTTTTCTGAAGTTGTGTTCCGTTTAAGAAACCGTATTTCCATTTGATCTGTGATCCCTTTGGAGTCTCAGCCCTCCTGGGAAGGCATATCCCCAAGATAAGGTATCTTTCTGAGATGCCAGAGCCTTTGATTCAATTAGAAATCCTGGTCAAAAGGCATTTGAAGTGTGGTTAATTCTAATAGGAAATCTGGTAAGAAACCTGATAACAACCTAAACCTGGGAACCTCAGCTCCTAAAGCCCCAAGACTCCTTAAAAAGGGCAGTTTCTGGACTAGCTCCTTGCAGATAGCCCAAATATTTTGCTCGGACCCTGCGCACTGAGCATTCTCTCAGTGCCAAAACTCCATTTCCAAATAGAACTCTGCCACTACAGAAGTCAGTCCCTTAGCAATCTGATTTTTATCCAACAATAAACGTTCATTTGGTAACTGATAATTCGGGAATAAGTGAATTCTTTCACTTTTAAACCTGCAGCCTATTAAAGGGGATTGTAACAATTCTCTTATTGCCACTAACCTCATGACCACCAGGAACTGAGGGCATTCAAACCTCATCACCTGCAGCTGTCTTTACTAATTCTAGGTAATTCTTACTAATTCTAAATTAAGGTCCAAGGTCAAACCAGTATAGAAGCATCTCAAACACAGAACTAATCTCAGAAGTTCTTTCTCTCCATCTCTACCTAGACTTGAATTTTATCTTCCAATGGCCTGAAATTTGCTCAGGCAGCTTTTCCTTACAACCTATTCCTCTGTGGGATGGGTCTAGTATTTGGAAGATTATTCTTTCTAACAAGCACCAAATTGATCTGAAAGCACCTGGTTGACCCTAATATAGGAAGCTGGTCAACAGTTTTCCTTCCCTATTGCCCTTAAATATCAGCACAGGCAATAGGAAAGGAATGGAAGGGAATAAGCAATTATTTTCACCTACTATTTGTTAAGTGCGGTATGTTTTTGTTTTTTCTTTTTTTAACAATACAGTAACAACAATATTGAGAACAATATTCAGCAAATAAATCATTTTGACTTTAATTATCCAAATTAATGATAAAGGATAAAAGAAAAAAAGATGCTATTTGCATATGAATGGTACCCAGCTCTAGAGTGTATGAAAACAGAGGAAAGGGAAAAAAATCTATTTGATAAATTTATTGTCTAATTGAAAAAAACAGTAAATCATGCATTACAGATTTACAGTTTCATGTGCAATCATCTTTTTAAAATTGTACTATATTATAAAATACTTGTTTAGTTCCATAATTTAAAAGAAAACTAAATATTATGTAACTTTACCTTCAAAACAACATTTCAAGTTATGTGATATTATTCTCCCATTTAAGAGTTGAGGTATCTGAGGCACACAGAATTTAAGTACTTGCCAAGGGCACCGACCTAAGAACTGTTTTGAACCTTGATTTAAGCTCAGGAACTTCTGATTCTATGCCCAGGTCTCTCTTCCTTATTCTACCAGCTCCCCTTAACTTCTAGATTATGGAAACTTGGGATGAATAATCTTCTATGAAGAAAGTGCCCCAAAACCAACTTCTCTATTGGTCAGGCTTAAGGCTGCTCTGGCCTAATATTACTCCTTTGTCCAGATATTGGATTAGGACTCTTTCAAAATGAAGCCCAACAGGATAGGAGGCAGGATATGGGAAATGGTTTTTGGCTTTGTCTCACTTGTGCCCAAGGAACCATGTACATGGCAACAAAAGATTGTGCAATGATCAATTCTAATGGCTCTTATCAGTAATGAGATTCAGGCAAATTCCATTAGGCTTGTGCTGAGAGAGCCATCTGTGAGGGACTGAAAGTGGATCATAATATAGTATTTTGCCTTCTTTGTTGTTATCTGATTGCTTTTTCTTCTTTTGATCATATTTTTCTTGTGCAGCATGATAAATGTGGAAACATGCATGTGAAGAATTGCGTATGTTTAACTATATATGGGATTACTTGTTCCCAGAGGCGGAGTGGAGGAAGAAAGGAAGAAAAATTTGGAACACAAGGTTTTGCAAGGGTGAATGTTGAAAACAACCTTTGTATCTATTTTTAAAATTTTGCAAATAAATATTGAAAATATTGAAAATAAATGTTAAAAAAATAAATGAAAATAGTTTGAAATATAATAAAATAATTATATAGCAGAATAATGTGGCATATTCTATTTTGGGTTTAATAAGCACTAATTGTTATGGGCCAGAACTATACACTTGAAACAAGGATTCTTAGAAGGTGTTAGGTCAGTGGAAAGAAGGTACAAGGGACCTCCCTGGCGTCACGGGGTCTAAGACTGTGGGCGGACAACCATGCCACCGACGAGACGAAGCGCGCTGTGGGCCCCGCTGTGCACAGGATAAGCTGAACGGAGGGACTCACTAAGCACGAGGTAGGGAGGATGATAAGGGTTCCAGGAGAGCAGAGTTTGGGAGGGAAAAGTCACAATCCAATAACATGACGCTAGAGGAGGGAGCCGTACGGGTAGGGGGGACAGAGGAATCCCGAGCCAAGGACATCGCCTTCTTCTTCCTGCTTCTCATTCCTCATCACACCGTTTAACGCTGGATTTTAAGGGAAGTTTGCCTTAAGGTCTGGTCTGCTTGTAGAGGGTCAAAGATCACAATTACTGAGGGAAATTAAATACAATCCAGACGTGATGTACAATCAATGATGCTGCGCAGCCCCCGATCTTCCCCAGAGCCTTTGCTTCCAGACGTTCCGGGGAGGGGTGTTTCTGCCAAGGAGGAGGAGGGGCGAGTGGGGAGGGAGGAAGTGACGGGCCGCGGGGAGGAGGAGCTCTCAGAGAGGAGCAGCCTGGCCGGGGAGGGGAAGGGGTGTTGCGCAGGCGCGATCTGAGCACTGGAGGAGGACTTGGGAGTGGGGGAGGAGTTTAGGACCGAAGATCTTTGCGTGTTGGGGGCAGGACTAAGGGAGGAGCGGCCCTGGGCGTCCTAAAGTGCAGCCCCTGCGTGTGATTGGAGGAAAGGGCGCAAGCGTCCTGGGGGCGGGGCGGGGCGGGGCTCGTGGGACCGGGAAGCCCCGCCCAGACCGGGCTGACAGGAAGCAGGAAGTGTGCGTGGAGACCGCTCTCCCTTCCCTGCAGCCGCAGCGGCTCTGCCCGCTTTCTCACTGTTCCGGGAGCTCGGGTCCTGCCCTTTCCCGGGACCACGCGACACTTGGGCAGCCAGGCCCGTGCTTGCCGCCCCAGGTAGGTCTGAGCCCCGCCCCCTATGTCCGGGCTGCCCGGGCCTCTGGGTCTCCCCTTCCGAACTCGGGCTGCGCGACCTCCGGCCCCGCGGGGAGCGCCCCTTTCTGCCGCGGCTGCCTGTGGGTGAGCCCCCACCCCTGACCTTTCCCAGTCGCTTCCCGCGCGTGCCCAGGTTTGCCCTTGGCTCCGTGTCCTCAGAAGTCCGGGGTCCCAGTTTCAGCCAAGCTCTCCCAGGAGTTCCCAGCTCCCCGCAGCTCCCAGGCAGCCCCGGACAGAGGCCTCGCGCTTTCCCAGGCTCACGGCCCGTCGGGAGCGCTCCTCTCCCTCCAGCGGCGCTGACCCCTGCCACGGACCACACTGGCCTGTCTGGCCTCCCGGACCCTGCTCCCAAACCTCGTGCTTCCTCGGCCCCTCCTCTCTTTGAGCCCAGACCGGATTTGGTCTCCCAGGCTCTGGCTTCCTGAGCTGGCCCTGGGGCTCCATTCCAGAGCCCTTCCTTCTCCACCTTTTCCCTCCCTCCTACCACAAAGCAGTCAGTCTATTGGCTGGAATGATAATGTGTGGGTTAGTTCTGTGGGAGGGAGGCTGAGGACAGGAGGGGCTCTGACTCAGGAGCCTTGGAGGCTACTGGTCTCCTCCCTCCGGACTCCCTCAGGCCCCTGTAGCTCTGGGCTCTCTGGAGAAGGATGGGAGAGGAGGGGAGAGAAGAGGAGTAAAAGATGGAGGGAGCAGCCTTCCTCTGCAGACCTCATACTTTCCAATCCTGACCCTCCTGCATTGATTTTTATCCCCCCTTAGGCAATTGGGGTTAAGTGACTTTCCCAGGGTCACACAGCCAGGGTTAAGGTGTTAATTTGGACTCCGGGCCTCCTGAATTCCGGCTGGTGTCTACCCACTGCCACCCCTAGTGCTCCCTCCTGCACTGGTGCAGTCTCTCCCCTGAGGACAAGACCAGGGCCTTGTAACTCCTGGAGGACCTCAGCTCCATGAATCCCCATAGGCTTTTCTCCTGCTTAGAAAGGAGGGGAAAGTCCTCTCCTCCTCCGGGATGTTTCTCCCTCTCCAGCTTCTTGTGAACAAGGACTGGCCCAGGCAGGGATTGGGTCAAAGACAGACGCCCAAAGTGGGGTGAAATTAGCACAGTTTTACTGTCAGGGCCCCAAAGACCAGTCTCCCAGGCTGTGCACACCAAGGCAATCGGCCTGGGACCAGGATGAGGGAAAGCTGGGCTTTTCTATGCAGAGGTAAAGAAGGGAGGGGCTCTCCTGGAGCTCCTGGCCTTCTCTTGGTTTTCAGGGAGGCTTAGAATTAAAGCCCCCAAGGTTAGGTGTGACCTCTGCTTGTGAGAGCATTGGCTATTGTCACTTCTGTGGGTCCTTCAAGGGTGGGAGCAACAGGACCCTGAGATTAAGACCAGGGACCAGAGGGAGGAATTTGGCAAAATGAAGTCACTTTGGTTGCTTTGCTACCTCCACAGGGAGCCAGGAGTCAGAGGCAATGGGCCCTGGGAGCCTCGGACCTTCTCCTCAGGTGGCACTCGGACCCGACCAACATCAGCAGTCACAGCCTTTTCTATAGACAGGGAGGATGGGCTGTGGAGCTGGCAGGGCCCGATGGATGGGTCATTTCTTTACAAAAACGGGGAAACACCGTAGTAACAAGCGTGCCCTGCCCAGCTGATTCCTTGGACCCCTGGCTTCTAGGGCACTGAAATACACACACACACACACACACACACACACACACCCTGTTGGGGGTCATTACATTACAGAGGACTGAGGAGGTCCTCCACTTATTTCTTCAGGAATCTCCATTCCCCAGGAATCAGATCTGCTCTCTTTGGGCCTGCCCAGCCCCCCCCCCCACCCAAGTCTCTCCTCCTCCTCTTGGTCTCCTGTGACCGTGCTCCCCTGAAGCACAATTTCTCATGGTTACATCTAAATAATATGTCTCCCGTGTCAGCAACATGTCCTCATGAAGCCTCAGGAACTGATTGATCAGTGTTCCTCTGTGTGTATTTGTACATGTACACACTCTCACACACACACATTTGTAACACCCAATTTCCACCGTCACACTTTTTCACCAGCTCCCCCTGCACTGAGAACACAAATAAAAGCAAACCCATTCACACAAGGTCCAGTCCATCTGAACAAAGAAAAGATGGAGTTGCTGAAGTCCTAAAACCTATTTCTCCTTCTGCACCAGGGTCTGCCCTCTTTAAGAGGCAGAAGCAGCAATGTGATTCCTCACTGTTCTTCAGCGTCCTGGGTCTTTGAGCTAAGCCGAGGTTGCTGCCATAGGGGGCCCTTACGTTTATGGCCCTTACCTATCGATGCCTTCCCCATCACATACATATACACATGTGACTCCCCTGCAGTCACATGTCTATGGACACAGGAACTCTGATCAATGCCTCAGGTTCCTTTACCCATTCAAACAGAACAAGACGCATTTGTGTGCATCCTTTGATTTTGTTTTGCTCTGGACTGATCCCTCCCTTCATCTCTTCTCCCCATGACTCCCTCCCCCTTTTTCTTCTCCCCCCTTTTCACTGGGGAGTACATTGCACTTCTCCATTTGTCCTCCTATGTCAATTATTCTTCCTTCCTTTGACTAGATGACGGAAGTTCGGTGTCCCCACTCCTTTGTTTGTGATGTCTACCTGCTGACCCTCCTTGCCAGAAGTAACATTTCCCAGCCCTCCTTTCTCTGCACCCACTTCCCCTCTTTCTAGTCTCCTTAAAATCATGAAGACATGACAAAGACATTTCCAGCTTTCCTCGACTTTGATTCCTTCTGTGAGCCCAAAGAGGGATTTAAGTGGACACGTGTCATCTCACTATAATTGCATATAACTCGTTTGTCCTTTTATTTTGAGTCCCTGAGGCCAGTTCATCCAGGATTATTTTTTGTTTTTCTCTTCACTTGTGTTTGTACTTCTAAAGATTTTTATTTCCGTGTATGGTCTTCCTTAGCAATGCTTGGAAGAATTTTCATTAAAGGTCCTTTCCCCTAAGAGCGTGTTTTTGCTTCATAATTTGCTTTTGGCCATAAGATTGATGAGGTCTAGATCTGGGGACCTAAGTGAAATCAGGGTTTAGCTGAGCTCTAGTGGCAGGTTGGGGTACAGGGAGTCAAACAGAGCTCCCCTGCAACCAACCTTGAAGATTGAGAGGATATGGCGGTAAATAGAGGTCTAGCACGTGCAGTTCCCAGTAAGGGAATGTCCCTGAGCTTCGGTTGACAACAGAGGTTGATTGTTGGGTTCAGAGCAGGCGGCGTGGTTAAGGAAATAGGTGGAGGTAAGGAGGGCACTGCACAGAGGGTCCGGGGGACAGAGAGTCCTACATGGCGGCATGTGTGGGAGCTCTGCAGAGGGGTCCCGGGGCCCTTTTATCATGGGAGATTCAGCTCGCGGGCCGGTGGGCGCAGCATTAGGGTTAGGGAGGGGGCTGGGACAGGCCCGGGGCTTCTATTGGAATTCAAAGGGACCCGGATTTGTGAGTTGAAGGGTAATTACAGGAAGGGGAGAGGGAGGAATCTTTCCCACATCAAGATCATGTCCTTTGCCTTGGTTATATTTTATTCCAAGTTCTCTGCTCCTTAAGGAGAGTTGCTGCTAACATTGGGTCCCGTGCTAACGGGGCTCCTTGGTACTGTCAGGAGCTGTGTGTGACGTCACAGGAAGAGGTAGTGAGAAAGGCAGGAAGCGGATGGGAAGGCCCAGGAGGAGGCAGGGAGAAGATGAGTAAAGGGCAAGTAAACAGAGACAAGGGAGGAGAAAGTGACCGGGAAGGTCACCTCCTTCTCCCTCCTCCCCCCCACCCTGAGGAGCCACGCCTCCTGTCTGCGCCTCGGCGCCCCTTGTGGAGGCTTTGGAGGCTCCCGGACGAGTTTAGCACCAATGATTCAGAAAGCAGTGAAGGAAGCAGAGAGAAGGGACGAGGCTCCCGGGCCAGAAAGCCCTGCAGTGGGAAGGGAAAACGCTCATGTGGCGGCAAGGGCCAGTATGGCGGACACAAACTCAGAGGAGTCCGGAAGTGAAGCGGGTGTGATGAAGGGGAAGTGCCTGTAGGGGCGCCACTTACATCACTCCCGGGGGAGCAGCGCCCCCTCGTGGCCCCTCTAAGGCAGCAGCAAGGGGCAGCTCAACCCAGGGGCACCCTCTTGGGGCAGTTCTAATCAGCTGAGTCCCCTTTGTGGCTGCTATAACCCAGGGGCGCCCCCTGGGGGCTGCAGGGAGACATTTCCACAAACAAAGGGATGGGAACATCAGAACCTGTCATCCAGCCAAAGGAAGGAAGAATCAGTGACAAGAAGAGAGAAGGGCGTGGGTGAGTGTGCGCACGCCCAGAGGCTGCCCCGGGACAAACGGGGCGGGGCGGGCCACAGAGAGCAGGCCTCCTGCCTTCCTGCCCCCCAGGGGGTCTCCTTGGCAACCTCAGAAACTAGGAAAAAGCCGGAAGTCCCTCCCATGTTCAGAAGTGAAATAACAGATTAGAAGAAAAGCTGTGAGTGAGGCTTCTGCAGAGGCCCGGCAGTTCCCAGTGGGGAAACTAAGGCGCAGTAACGCCTTCCCAGCGGCCGTTCTCCTGGGCAGAAGGCGCCCCTTTAGGGAGAAAAGGTTATAGATAAAGTGCAGACGGAAAGGGCCCGGGGAGCGGGACGCGGGAAATGCCGGTGGGAAAGCGCGCGTCCCCAAGCAGAAGAGGAACGCACCAAAGGGAGAGGCCGCGGGCCCTGGGGCGCCGTTCCGTCGGGTTCCGTAATAAGCCATTTCTCAGCTATTTCAACTGGTCCCAAATTCTGTCAGTCTCTCAATGACCACAGTCTCAAGAGCTGCCCCCGACTCTGAGAAAGCCTCTGACCTTTGGGCAAATCCCTGAGCTTCAGTTTCCTGCTATAAAATGAAGGGGCTGAGATTCTACTTCTGACGGGTCTTTCAGCTCCACATCTTCTGACTTTTGATGGCTTAGGAGGTGGTGACGTTCAAGGATGTGGCTGTGGACTTCACTCAGGAGGAGTGGCGGCTCTTGGAGCCCTCCCAGAAGGAGCTGTACAAGGAGGTCATGGTGGAGAACGCCAGGAACCTGCTCTCCCTGGGTAAGGGCACTTCTGCTGATAACCGCAAGCCTGCAATGAAAAGGAATATCTCTACTCCCAGGGGTGCAAGATTTGGGGAGGGGGAAAGAGAAGGGAAAGTGCTGGTCTCTGCCTTGCACGATAGGACCTGGGGATGTCCTTTTGTTGTCCGGAAGCTCTCTCTCCACCCATTCTCAGGTCAAAGATTAAATCGTGGAAGCATCTCAAACATGGAACTAATCTTAGGGGTTAGCCTCTACCTCGACACCAATTTTGTCTGCCAAAGTATAGTGTGTTGTGTCTGTGTGTGTGTGTGTAGACATTTTACATCGCCTTTATTATTTCTGTATGTATAAAAGTGTCTATGTAATGGCAGCCATCTCTAGGTTAGGGACAGGCAAAGTGAAGGGAAAAATTACTTAATAATTTTCTTGTCTATTTGAAAGTAATAGAAAGTTGTACATTGTGGATTTACTAGTTTCACGTGCATTCATCTTTTTAATGTACTCGGATATGGAAATGCTTGTTTATAAATTTTAATTTATAACAAAACAAAAGATTAAACAAAAGATTGTATCACTTTTATCCTCATCTTAACTTTCCAAGTTAGGGTGATATTGTTATCTCCAATTGAAAGTTGTGGAAACTGTGGAAAACAGCAGTTTAATTGACTTGTCCAGAGGTGCACAGTTAGTATTGTCCAAGGCTCACTTCAGACTCTAGTGTACGCTTTGATTCTATGTCCAGGACTTTCCATTGAACTACCGGCCTCTTTAAGTCATGGAAAATGGAAACTGTGGAATGAGTCTATCCTTCTGTGTACTAACTTCAAGGTCCCTCTTGATCAGGCCTGAGGCTGTTCCCACCAATAACTCTTTTACCCAGGTTTGGGATCAGAAGTTTCTGGCAGAAGGGAGCCTCACAGGACAGGAGGTGGGAGGAAGGGCCTTTGGCTCTCTCTCAGAGGAAGCTTACAAATAGTGGGCACATCCGGTCTTAGGTCACTTGCTTTACAGGTCCCAGTCGGTGAATATTGACGGTTATGTTTGAATATCAGGTGCTGAATTTCAGCAGGGAGCAGCTCTGGATCCTCATCTTTCCCTAAGGAGAACCAAGTGACCAACTTCTCTCCATCTTCTTTCTGATTTCCGTGCCCAGGGCTTCCAGTTCTCAGAGAAGAGGTGACCTCTTATTTTGAGCAAAGGGAAGCACTGTGGATGCTGGACCAAGAAGGCCTGAGGAAATGCTCTCCAGGTGAGTCAGGTGAAAGTAGGGATATGAGAGCTGTGGTTACAAGAGGCTTCTGGGACTTACTCCTGAAGTAGATGTTCAGTTTAGGGAGAAAGGCCAGATTTGGAATGTTGTAATGGATATTTCTTGGCACCGTGTCCAGGGCTCCTCAGTGAACCTCGCGTTTCCCATCTACAAAATGAGTGGGCTGCGCCCATGGCTCCTGTAGGGCCCTTCCAGTGCTCATCTGTGATCCCAGAAGAAGTCACTGTTAGGGATTTGGGGCAATGGAGCTCTCCTGAAATTACCTAAGGGGATTAGGTTTGGGACTTGAGCCATTTTTAGAACTTCTAGTCAGTAAACAATTAAGGACCTATTACATGGCAGCCTTGGGCTAAACACCAGGAACACAAAGAGATGTGAGGAACATCGCCTGCTCTCCTGGAGGTCACACAGTGGTGGGGCAAACAATATACCAACGACTGTGGAGAGACCCACTGTGCACCAGATAAACTGAATAATTTAGTGCCTCAGTACATCATTAATTGGTGAGGATCATAATGGTTTAAGAAAGAGGGCAAGAACTGGGCAGGAAAGGGCCAATAAAATAGGCTGGCATGTATACAGTCCTGTGTGCCATGCTCTGCATTCTCTTATTTTATCCTCATGTGCCTCCAAGGACTTAACTGCTATTATGCCCATTTGACAGATAAAAACTGAATCTAACAGAGGTCTTATAACTTGACCAGCAAATTTCTGAAGTGGAAGTAAAACCCTGGTTTTCCAGGTTCAAGACCCTATTCCCATTCCATCCACTCTGACTGTATTATGATTTTGAAGCAGATATGATGAATATAGTCATATATGTATGATGTAGAAAAACAGGAGAATTAGACCAAAATGGAGACATGGAAATTCATTTTTTAAACTCCAGGCAGTCAAAGCAATCGCTAATTACTGTTAAAAAAAATTTATATTTTATTGGCTCTTGACAAGTTTTGCACTAAATGACAAATATACTCAAGGGTCAATTTCAAATATTGCTTTATGTTGCTTTTCTATAATATTTACATACTCACAACCTCTGAAAGGATAATAACTGAATCCTTCCTGAATGACCAACCCATGTCACCAACCAATTCCTTTGAGAAACTGCCAGATAGAAGAAGAGTAATATAATCAGAGGAAACGTGAAATGAGAAAATAAGCTTACACATGTCAATGAGCAGAATTATAAGATCTGATTTTCTGAAAAGGTTGTGGCCTTCCATGGTGGATTTCCATGATGGCCTCCCTGTCCCTGCCTCCTACCATGGTTTTCTGCCAGCTGCTGTAGAAATGCAGACCCAGGTCACATCTTACTCAGGCAATTAGAGATGGGGTTGCTAGGTAACCCAGGAAGGAGAAAACTACACAGGTCCAGGGAGAGACAGGCCCAAGGGTCTTTGCACTCCTATGGCCATTTGTATATGATTGTTCAGCCTTCCTGAAATGCTAGGAACAATGTAATGTCATTTTAAGAAACCAAAAGTCTTATTGTGCTTAGAAGGAATCAGAGTTTGATGGGATCACTACACAGTCCTCACAGCAGTGTGTGGGTGATTATGAGAGCTTGAAATCACTGAAAGACAATTATTAAGGTGGAAATATGCACATCTGTGTTGTCCCAGAGAACAGCTACCTATATAACCAAATCAGACATTTACCACTGAAGGTGCTGATAAAACATTTTTGGGTCAGATCCCTTGAATTATTATCTCAATCCTTCGAGGGGTTTGTGAGCTTCTAAAAGGGAAAGGATTGCCATAGTGGAACTCCCATATCACAGGATGAAGAACTCAATTTTCTATATGAAACACATTTTGAGATGTGGATATTTTCATGCATTTTTTTTTAATTGTGTTTGTTATGCTATGCAGGGAACATATAATAATAAAGTTTTTTGGGGAGGGGACACTTGGGGTTAAGTGACTTGCCCAGGATCACACAGGCAGGAAGTGTTAAGTGTCTGAGAGCAGATTTGAACTCAGGTCCTCCTGACTTCAGCATTCTATCCACTGTGCCACCTAGCTACCCCATGATAATTGTTTAAAAAGAAATAACTATTAGCTAACTCAAAAAGTAATGTGTCAGAACAAAATCACTTTTGATATGTTATACTCAGGTATAAGTTAAAAATTCTATTGTTACAAATAACAAGTGGGTTAGCTTTCTGAATATGATCTCAGATAGTGTAATTGAAAAAAAATTTGAAAGTGATCCTCATGGAAATTTGTTATGCTTACAAGTAGGATGGATCATAAAATAACTTGAGTATTTGGTATATATGCACTATATGACATATCTATGGAAAAAGCATTGAAAGTACAAATAATGACAGGGAAAGGGAAAAATTGAGGGTGGAGATCCTTTGTCACATACTGTAGGCAGAGCATGCCCATTCACAGAATGTATATCCTAGTCTGTGCTGCTGGGATTGAGGTCAAGTCCCTCAGCCATTCTGACCTGAGTTATGCACCTAATCAGAATGAAGGCACGTTCAGTGTTGTCACAGGTTTATTGTGAGGTTCCACTGTAAGTGTGCATAAAGCTCCTTAAAAAATAAATTATGTTTGGAATGTAAACTAATGAGATTTAAAGTGATTGCTTCTACCCATTTAGAATTTTTCTCTTTCCCTAGGAAAAGAGAAAATAACTGACTTTCTCTTCTGCTCATGGAGGGAAGGGAATATAAATAAACATATATACGTACATCATATTTATATTTCTTTAATTGTTGTTTTCTTTCTTTCTTTTTTGGAAGCAGAGATCAGACTTGGAATGAAGGAAACTCCTGCAGAGCTAAGCCATTCTGTGTTCGAAACTCACAAGCAAAGACTCATGGGTGATGGTCCCTGTGACTTGACTTGCAGAGAAATCTGTGCATCACATGAGAGAATCCAGATTAGAGAGAGAGATTGTGAAGGAAACCAATGTGGAAAAGGTTTTATAAAAAAGCTAACTCTCATTGTACATCAGAGAATCCACATTGGAAGAAAGCCTTATGTATGTAACCAATGTGGGAAAGCTTTTGTAAAAAGAGGAAATCTTACTACACATCAGAGAATCCATACAGGAGAAAAACCTTTTGAATGTAACCAGTGTGGAAAGGCTTTTACACAAAAGGGAGCTCTCATTATACATCAGAGAATCCACTCTGGAGAAAAACCTTATGAATGTAATCAGTGTGGAAAAGCTTTTATAAAAAAGGATGCTCTTACTAAACATCAGAGAATCCACACTGGAGAGAAACCTTATAAATGTAATCAATGTGGAAAGGCATTTAGTCATAAAGAAACTCTTACTATACATCAAAGAAACCACACTGGAGAGAAAAATTATGAATGTAACGAATGTGGAAAGGCTTTTAGACGTAAAGGAACTCTTACTTCACATCAGAGAATCCACACTGGAGAGAAACCTTATGAATGTAATCAATGTGGAAAGTCTTTCACTAAAAAGGAATCTCTTATTATACATGAGAGAAACCACACTGGAGAAAAACCTTATAAAATGTAATCAATGTGGAAAGGCTTTTACAGAAAAAGGAACTCTTACTACACATCAGAGAATCCACACTGGAGAGAAACCTTATGAATGTCATCAATGTGGAAAGTCTTTCACTAAAAAGGAATCTCTTATTATACATGAGAGAAACCACACTGGAGAAAAACCTTATAAATGTCATCAATGTGGAAAGGCTTTTACAGAAAATGGAACTCTTACTGTACATCAGAGAATCCACACTGGAGAAAAACCTTATAAATGTAACCAATGTGGAAAGGCATTTAGTCATAAAGGAACTCTTACTGTACATCAGAGAAACCACACTGGAGAGAAACCTTATGAATGTAATCAATGTGGAAAGGCTTTTAGAGGCAAGGGAGCTCTTACTAAACATGGGAGAATCCACACTGGAGAGAAACCTTATGAATGTAACCACTGTGGAAAGGCCTTTAGAAGGAAGGGAGTTCTTACTGTACATCAGAGAACCCATACTGGAGAGAAACCCTATGAATGTAATCAATGTGGAAAGGCTTTTACGAAAAAGATATCTCTTACTGTACACCAGAGAATTCACACAGGAGAAAAACCTTATAAATGTAACCAGTGTGGAAAGACTTTTACAAAAGGGTATCTCTTACTAAACATCAAAGAGTCCACACTGGAGAGAAACCTTATGAATACAACCAATATGGAAAGGGTTTTATATAAAAATCTGACTGTTAATTACCAGATCTGTGAAGAAATGTAAAGGCATTAAAATAAGGAAGAGAAATGTGGAAGAGAACCCTGGGAGAAGATGTGGTAGTGCTGATGCTTTCGTACTTGGCTGCAGCTCTAACTATAACCCTATGGCAGAGTGAGGAAGGAGAAAATAAAAGAGGGTTAGAGGTGGCATAACTTCTTAGGTATTTGAAAGGCTGGCAGAATGGAAAGATCACTATATTTGAGTCGGAACATAGGTTGAAATTCTGGTTCTGCAACTCTGGGCTTGGGAAAGTAATTTATTTTGACTGGAGCTCAGTTCATTTACACTAGGATTAGGATCTGTCCCACCCTAAATCCTTTAAGAAGCCAAATGAGTTTTAAATGAACCTCTGCTTCAATGCCAATTATTACTGGTTCTCAGCTTCAGATTAGGTAATGACTCAGATGACTTCATTAAGCCTTCTGGGCATGATTGGCAGTTTGGAAGAGGCAATGAGATATAAGCATTTCTAAACCTAGGTCTTTATTGATTTAGGAAACTTGCACATCCTTCCTAAATGAACAACTCAGTGCAACTAATAAAACAGGTTTCTTGCTATATTTGTTCAGGCAGAAGATGTTTTATTAAGATGCTTTTAAAAATGAAAGATTTCAACTTTGAAGTTTCATCTTAAATCCTTCAGATTGACAGTGATAATCCCAGAAGCTGGAAATAGCACTGGGGAGGTTATAGAATTAGAAACACAGTAATATGTAGATAGTATGTAGCTATGAATTGATGGTCCAACTGTTCTGAAAAAGTCATTTAGCATCAGCATTTATTAAAAGGTGACAAATGTCACATACTTTGTGATAAAGAGACCCTTCAAGCAAGGCATGAACTCTTAAGGAAGTGAGGGAAAGGATTCCATCTATACTAAAATATTCATTGCAAGTGGATTTTTCTTATTTTAGTTTGGTTTTGGTTGCAAGTTAAAAAATTGATGATCTTTAATTGGAGAATGTCTAAACAAATTATGATATGAAATACTGGCATATTATGCCATGAGAAAAAGTGGACAGGAAGAATTCAAAAAGTATGGGGATATGTAAATGAATGAAGACAGACTGAATTGAGAAAAGCAAGAACGGTACATGGTGATTCTCTTAAGTACTAGATATCTTGATCAATGATCTCTTTAGTTTGAAATTCTTCCAACAATATAGATCCAAGAATGTCTATCTGTCCATCCTGTGCAACTCTTGCCCATGTTTCACATGAGTTCATCACAGAGCATCTATCCTATATGGTGGAGTCCTTCCTTCATAGGAAGCCTGAAGGAGAAGTTTAGAAGAGGGGACCTTTGTATGATTGAGGGGTTGGAGGGGGAAGGGTTTTTAGGTGGGAGAGGCAGTGAGATTCCTTCAGTCTTGGCCCTGGTTGTGAGTAGAGGAAAGAACTGAAGCATCCAGGAGATAGATAAGGTGGAGTTTTGGGACTAGGAAAACCCTCCCAGACTGGGTTGGTGGTGTTTGGGACAAAAAAACCTACTCAAAGTGACTACTACAGAGATCACGTATAGAAAGCAGAGTTATTAGAATCTTGAGAAGCGGACCCCATCCTGGTCTGTGAGCCAAGCTCACAGCAGGAGAGAGCCACTCCCTTGAAAATGTTCACAGCTTTTATACGTTTCAGACAAAACTCCAAAATCCCAACCTCTATGTGGTGTGATTGGTCACATGAACCTTTATCCCCTATTTGGTCAGTGGAATGCAGTAGACAAGGTGATACACAGCTTTGGCCACATAACTCTTCCTTGGACAATGGAATACAGTCCAGGCCTTAACCTAAAAATCACATGACTGGGCCCTACAGGCCTGATTTACTTTAGTTAACGGTCTCTAATCAATATGTGCTTAATCTATAAGTTCTTCACCCTTCCACACAGTGGGAAGCATGAAATCTCTGAGCTGAGATCCATCTGCATTTGCTGTAGCTACAATCTCTCTCGTTTTTCCCCCCTTGGAGCTACATTCGTTTTGTCTTCTGGAAGCCAGAACTGTGCTTGCCGCTCCCAGGTAGGTCTGAGCCAACATCCCCCATATTTCCTGGCTTCTAATGGCTGATTTGGCCACTGGATCTCATTCTCCTTTTCTTACCTCATGATGAGTGTCCTCAAGATTTACCAAGAGCACCCCTTTCTACCAGGCCTTCCTGTTGGATAAGCTCCTCACCCCTAAACCTTTTCCAGAATTCCAATAATTTTCTATACTTCCCCAGATTTACCATTGCCTCACGCTTTTCTAGAATCCAGACTTTGCTCAGAGAAATCCAGGAGTCCTGATTAGGGCCCAGATGTCCTGAGTCTCTATGCCCATCTGTCCTGCCTTCAAACTCAGTCCTCTTTAATGATCCAAGACTCCTGCCTTCCAACCCCTAGGACTTCACACCTTGAACATCCTGCTCCCCTTTATTTGAACCCTTTATTTGGACTCTTGCCTCATCCAGTCCCAGGCATATGTGGCTCCCTGTCTCCACTTTCCCTTTAGGGATCCCGATCCTAAGCTTTCTAAGAGGATCCCAGCTATCCTCCCCTAGCTCCTGGTTAAGTCTGGTTAGACTTCAGGATACAGTCTTCCTGCTTTCCCAAACTCAGCTACAGATAGAGATCTGTAGCACTTCTGTCCCTCTCTTGGCCCTGACCTCTCTTCTATGACTTGTCTTACCTCCCCGACTCTAACCCTGCTCTCCAGGTCTCTTGCTTCCCTACCACCTCTTCTTTCAGAGTCCTCAGGGTTGAATGCCAGACTGGATTGTAGGTCCCCTGGTCATTCCCTCCATTCAAGAACCCTCCCCATCCCTCACCTTCCCTGTTTTCCCTCCCCCCTACATCAAGTAGTCAAGTCTATTGCCTAGAATTATGTGTGTGTTAATTGGGGAGAAGGAATACAGGGAGGGCAGAGGACCAAGTGGAGGGAAAGCTGTGACTCAAGAACCACTGAGGTACTGACTCGTCTCCTCCTACCTGGAATCCCAAGCCTTTTGTATCTTTGGAGTCTACACACAAAGACGGAGAGAGGGAGTGGTTCTTTTCTTCAGACCATCTTCATTTCCAATCCTGACCCTCTCTGCTGCCTGCATCCCTCAGTAGGTGGGAGTCTTTCCCTTGAGGCCAGGGTCAGGTCCTTTGAAACTCCCCATTGGGTTCCTCACCCCCTATACATCTTTGTAGGCTTGCCTCCTACCTTTGGAAACTCCTCTCCCCTTATGGGATGGTTCTCCCTCTCCAGCTCAATTCTCAATGGGCAAAGGCCTGGTCCAAGCATGTACTGGGTCAAACGTAGACTTCAAACTTGGAGAGAAATTAGAATGGTTTTATTATGAGGCTCCCAAATAGCAATCACCCAGAGGATGAAGAACACAAAGTCAGTCAGCCTGGGAAGGACTCTAGGAGGCTCCAGGCCTTTCTCTTGGTTATTAGAAAAGCATGCAATTAAAAGCTTTGGTTAGGTGTGATATGGCTGTTGCTTCAATTGTGCTGTGAAGGGTGTGGGAAGCAGAATCCCCAGATAGACCAGGTAAGGAGGGGACCCCGAAACTCTAAAACTCCATAAAGGAGGGATTCTCCTTGAACTCTGCTCTGTGAGACCCACCCTAGGGAACCAAGATGAAGTGGTTTATCCAGGTAGAGCTAGTTGAGTTCAGAGCTGGAGAATTCCAACCCTATTGAATGAAAGAAACACTCATTCAATTCTATTCAATTCCAGCTTAAGCTGCAAAGCTGACCAGCCCCCATCAAGAGCAACCTGGGGGCTTATTAGCCAAGGTTTATAAAATGAGCCAACTTGGGACTCAGTCCTTGCAGAAGACTTAACATGTCATGCCATGCTATTCTATGCCAAGGAACCCTCTGCCCACTGAAATGATATTCTCTTTCAGCATTACCCTTTCTTTATCCTCACCTATTTCCCTAATGAGACTTTATACCTCTCTTTATGGTTGGCGAGGAGCCAGTATCTTTGGGAAGAAAACCTCAACTGCGTCACAATGTCACAAAAACACTTGAACAACATTCTGATTATCAGAGTGAAAAAAGTACTGGCTTTGGGACCAGAGGACCTGAGTCTAGATCCTAATCTTCCACCTTTTAGCTGAGTGATCTTGGGTACATTAAGTTAACCTTGTTGGTTCTATGTTTTCTCATCTGGAAAGTGAGGAGGAGAGTAGATTAGATGATCTCAAAGGAAGTAGTCTCCTAACTTGTTTTGATCAAATTCACTTCTATCAGTAAAACATTTTTAAACATGTGCCTCTAATGTATGTGCTTATTTATAAATTATATATTTATATGTATGTATGTATACATATATGTGTATGTGCAGGTATGTTTCCCTGTATAATTTCTACAATAGCTCTTAGCTCTAAGTCTATCAGTTTACAAATTTTATCTCAAAATTTAAAGCACTCTAGAAAGTATTCTTCCCCACTTCAATGTAACCCAGATATAGGAATGAAATATTTTAAAAGCATTGATTTACTAAGCATTTACTTGGTGACAAGCACTGAGGAAAGTCATAGAAGAGCAGAGGGAGGAGCAATTTGTGAGGTAAAAGTTATTCATCGCCATCATGCCTGTGTCTTCCTGTCCTCCTCCAATCACCCTGAGATTTGCTTTCTTTGCCCGACACATTTCATACCCAGAGCAAACGATGTCAGGAATCAGCAATAGCGATGAAGCCCTCCCCTCCCTCTACCAAATATTAGTTAAATTGTTGTTCATCACTGATTTCAGCAGTGTCCAACTCTTTGTCATTCCCATTGGGGTTTTCTTGGGAAAGACACAGGAATAGTTTCCCATTTCTTTCTCCAGCTCCTTTTACAAAGGAGGAACCTGAGGCAGACTTCAGTGACGCACCCAGAGTCATACAGCTACTGTGTGTCTGAGGCTGGATTTGAGATGAGTCTTGCTGACTCCGAGTCCACTGCTCTATCCTCTGACCACTTGGCTGCTACCTTAAGTAAGACACTCTTGACTATGTTCTCATTCCAGGGGTGTAGGAATTAAAAGTTTGGGTGCTGATAAGGCTTGGCACTCTGTTAAACTTGGTTTGGAGAACTCCTGGGCACTTCAATCTCATTCAAGATTTTTGATATTTTCTGGATCCAAGTAGGAAAACAACACCCAGAAACAAGATTATGTGTGCAAACTGCAATTTGGCAACACTCTGCTGATTCCAGCCGTACCTAGGAGCGTGAGCCAAATTGGGAAATGGTGAAGAATGAGAATGGTTTTATTGTTTGGAGGATGTCTAGGAACACGATTACTACTGGGAGTCAAAGAAACAGGACTGGGACCTCTTGAAGGCAGACTCTCCCCTCTCCAAGCTTGTCACATGATATTCTGAAGGCAAAGACTTCACTATATTCTGCTCTTTGAGTTCAGGAAAAGAGCTTTGTAGTTGCTACAAAGCAATTGAACCTGTTTTCCTCTTTTTTTTCCTTTTCAACTTTGAAAAACTCTTTGGTATCAAAACATTCCAGTTCTTAATAGTCTCTAGGGGAAAAATAAACTTCTGTGTGGCCTTCCACTTGCTTCCCAATTTGGTTCCTGCTTACTTTTTTAGGTTTATCCCAGAAGACTTTCTTCATACACTCCCTTCTGGCTGTCCTGACCCATTTACTTGCACTCCCAACCTCCCATCTGCTTTCCCTCCCCAGAATACATACTCTTTTCATTTCTACCTTTTAAAACGCCAAGTCTTTTCTTTGTTTTTCAAACCCCAATTTACCCCAGCATGGAATGTGCCCCCCACTAATCTCAAAATCATTTTGTGATTACTGCATATGAGGGGCTTATCCTCATGAGTCACGGCTTATCCAGTTATCATGGGTGATCCATTTTTAATGGACATGGGTTTGGTCATCTGAGACAAGTTATTCATTCCCTAGTGCTCTAAGTCAGGCCTCCTAATGTTTTTCCCCACGTAACCCCTTTTGGCTTGAGAAATTTTTACACAAATATGTAAAAGAGGTAAACTAGACATACAGATCCAACACTAACTGACGCTAATCATAATTTCATGCCTCCCACATTCAGGTGCAGGATCCTATATGGGGCCCTGACCCACAGTTTAAGAAGCTGGACTCTACACAACTTTAGAATTAAGTACTCCATTATTTGCAGATATTAAAAAGTGCATATGAGGCACTAATGCACAATAAAATACTATTCAATGTTACTATAGATTATGAATTAATTAATAAAAAAGATACTGTTTTTCACAATGAAAATAAATTGATGGTAACTTTTTGCTGGTGAAGCTATATTTGAGAACCTTTTTGCATTTTCTTCTCCTTATGTTATGCCACTGTTCTCTTTTATTGTCCTGACTCAGTTTCCCTAATTATCCTGACCCAGTTCTGACTCAGTTTCTCTTATTGTTCTGCTTCACTTTATAATTATTAGTCCTGCAAAACCTCCCCTCCCTCTTTATCAGAATATTTGATAAGGATAAAAGATTTATGTTTTAGAATATCAGAATGCCTCTCTGCTCTTGGAATGTCAGATACCATCTTATCAAGATGACTCTCCCCATCTTCATAGTCTCACTCCACCCTGTCAGAGTCCAGTTCCCCATCTCAGCACCCTGACTCCACCTCTGCCTCAGCCCACCCCCTAAGTCTGAGCTATGTGTATATAGGTCATTGAGAACTCACATTGTTGGCTAGATTCTTGGAGAAGATGGTCTCATTCAGCCCTGGGACCAAACCATGCATCCATTTGGTCCCAATAAATCTATCCCATTAAATAAATTATTAAATATTCTCTAATCTCTATCTTGCCTCAGTTTTTCCAGGATTACATGTATAGCATAATTCTACATAGTTCAGTAAAGGGAAAAGAACTCCCATCTTACCCCATGAAGTAGAATTATAAAAGAAAAAGTCCAAAGACAATATGCATGAATTTCATGTTTTGTTTTGTTTTGTTTCTTCCCAAAAAAAGATTAACAAAAGCTACTAACTAAAAGTTTGTTTTCATTTGCTTATCTTTAACTAAGGACTTCTGAAAACAACTCCAAAGATTCTCTGTTTTGGGAGGCTAGGTATCTACATTTTAGATAAGAAAGACTGCAAATGATTTAAACTTTGATTAAATAGGTGGCAAAACTGGTCACTGGCCATTATCTTTCCCAGATTTAAACAGGAATTTTGTTCCTGCAGGGAATACTTTAATGCAGAAAAAACAGTCTTCATTTTCTGTCATGGTTCAGAAGCCACAGACCCTGGGACACTGGAGGAAACAACTGCTTAGAATAGGGAACAAGGGCAAATCAGAAGAGAAGCTTGCCCATGCTATCTAGTACCTCAATTTTAACTATTCTTATTAATCAGGCAGTAAATTGTTGTTTCTAGCTAGCAAAAGCTGTCAGCACCATCTAAATGTAGGTATTGTTTTTTTCAGTCATTTCAGTCATGTTCAATTTCTTTCTCCAGCTTACTTTACAGATGAGGAAACTGAGGCAAACAGGACTGGGTGTCTTGCCTAGAGTCACACAGGAAGATGTCTCTCTGACCCTCTGCCCACCGTTCTACCCACTATATCTACTGTCACCTACATTTAATACTCTTGAGCAAAGCCTCAGGCATGAGTTCTGACTACTCATGTTTATCCTTCCTATTTAGAGGTAATGTCACTGGGAACCTCCTTGTCTATTAATGTAAAAGGAATTTTGCTTTATACATCATGTGCATTCAAAAAAGGACACATTTCCTGAGAAGCAAAGGGGGCCTCAGGTTTGGGATAATGATTACTAGCCTAGGATCAGATAGCAGCCCCTTGTTATGAAGAGGAAGAACTCTTGGCTATTGTGATTCTTGTTACACTAAACCAAGATGTGCCTAATGATGGGTTTAAAAATCATCTTTATATTATTTATCTAGTTCTGCATATTTTCTTTGAGGACTATATGGCATTTGCATAGTGTTTCTTACTGAAATTAGTTTCAGTCATTCCCTTTCAGTTTACCAAAGTGTGGATCCCTGGGTGTTCCTCTGAGTCACCATTTATGCTACAAGTGGTCTCCAAAGTGGGTGCTATCAAATGATCTCACCCAGTGTGGGTCATCAACTGAGGGAGTAGATTATGCAATCTGCTCCCTTTTGTACTAGATACTGGTCCCTCCCAGAGTTATGTTTTTATAAGTTTTATTGATATGTTTTCTCTCTGTATTTACAGATTACTCCTATTTTATGAGTATAACAGTTAAGTAAAAGTAATTGTTATGCCACAGTTCTCTTTTATTGTCCTTACTCAGTTTCTCTAATTATCCTGACTCAGTTTCCCTAATTGTTCTGCCTCAGTTTATAATTGTTCTGCTCAATCCTACAAAGCCTCCCCTGCCTCTTAATCAGAATATTTGATAAGGATAAAAGATCTTATATTTTAGAACATAAGAATGCCTCTCTGCATCCCAAGCTATTAGAATATCAGATACTGTCTTATCAAGGTGCCTCCCCCCATCATCCCGTCTCCAGTGGCTCACCCCATCCTGTCAGAGTCCAGTTCCCACTCTCAGCACCCTGACTCCACCCTTGCCTCAGTCTACCCTCTGCGTCTGAGCCACATGTATATATGTCATTGAGAACTCACATTGCTTGCTGGATTCTTGGAGACCATAGTCTCTTTCAGCCCTGGGGCCAAACCATTATGGGCCAAAACTCTGAACTTGAAACAAAGGATTCTTACAAGGTACAAGGTCAGTGGAATTGATAGAGACAATAGTTATCTAATTTAGCATGGTTCAGTGTGATTGATTTAATCCTACAAGGAGATGTTATGGGCCAGAACTTGCAACAAGGTACTAAGTGGAATTGAGACAATGGTTAAATCTCAATGGTTAAAACCTCAACAGAGAACATTATATTTTATAGAGAATATTACACCAAACCATGGATCCATTTGGTCCTCATAAATCTCTCCCTTTTAAATAAGCTATTAAATTTGCTCTCTAATCTCCATCTTGCCTGAGTTTCTCTGGCATTACACAATAACTCAGTGATCTTGTCTAAAAGAGCAAGTGATGAAGCACATCTGGAGCACATCACCACCTTTTCATCGTAAACAAAAATGAACAGAAACCTATTTTATTTACCTTCCTCCTCCATCACACTGAAGGGGAGAAAGACAAATTTCTTATAACAAATATACCTAGTTGAAAAAGATAAATCCCTTAATGGTTATATTTAGGTAGATACATATATGCAAGCATGGAGCTCCTGCTCTCTCTCTCTCTTTTCCCCTCCCTTCCTCCCCCCCTCTCTCTCCCTCCTTCCCTCCCTCCCTCTCTCCCTCCCTTCCCTCTCCCTCTCTTTCTCTCCATCTGGCACATCCTTTCTCTCCTTTCTCTTTCTTGTTCATTCTGTCTTACTCTCTCTAGCACTGGTTCTCTCTGTCTTTCTCACTGTCCCTCTTGTTCTGTTTCTCTGTCTTTCTGTTTATCTCACTGTCTTTATCTCTCTTTCTCTCTCTGTTTCTCTCCCTCTTTCCCCGTTTCTCCTCCCCACCCACCCCACTCCCTCTCTCCTCCATCTGGCACTTCTTTTCTCTCCTTTCTCTTTCTTGTTCACTCCGTCTTGCTCTCTCTAGCACTGGTTCTCTCTGTCTGTCTCTCTCACTGTCCCTCTTGTTCTGTTTCTCTGTCTTTATGTTTATCTCACTGTCTCTATCTCTCTCTCTGTCTCTCTCCCTCTTTCCCCGTTTCTCACTCCCCCACCCACCCCCCTCTCCCTCTCTCCTCCATCTGGCACTTCTTTTCTCTCCTTTTTCTTTCTTGTTCACTCTGTCTTGCTCTTTCTGGCTCTGGTTCTGTCTCTCTCTGTATTTTTTCACTTTATTTCTTTTAATCATTTCTTTTCTTTCTTTCTCTCTCAATCTCTGTCTTCCCTTCTCTTACTGTTTCTGTCTCTCTGTTTTTTTCCTCTTTTTCTCACTCTCTTTTTTTTTTTGTTTTATATATTTCAAAATACATGCAAAGTGCCTTTTCATCATTCACCCTTGCAAAACCTTGTGTTCCAGATTTTTCTCTCTCCCTCCTCTCCTCCTGCTCCCCTAGACACCAAGTAATACTATACAGGTTCAATTCTTGTAAATATCTTTCCACATGTGTGTTTCTGCACAAGAAAAGTCAGATCAAAAAGGGGAAAGACGCCAAGAGAAAGAAAAAAAAACAAGCAAGGAAACACCACCAACAACAAAGGTGGAAATGTTATGTTGCGATCCACATCCAGTCCCCATCATGCTCTCTCTGGCTGCCAAACCTCTAATTTAAAAAGCAAAAAACAAAGCCACAGGATTCTCCTTTCTTGTTTAAGATATTCGACCTGTGCTAAAAATCAAAAACTGAATGAAGTTCTCCCTCTGGTGGCAACAATGTGTAAGAGCAGAAAAGAAATTGCCAAAACCTACATTTAATTCATTCACACTTGGAGAAGTGAATTGAATTGTCTCTCTGCGTCTATATTTCTCTTTGTCTCTCTGACTCACTCTGCTTCTTTTTCTCTTTCTCCTTCTGTTTTTCACTCGCTGGTCCTCTCTAGCTTAATCTCTCTCTCTCTGACTCTCTGAATCTGCCTGTTTTTCTGAATCTCTTTTTCTCACTCTGTGTGTGTGTGTTTGTGTGTGTGTGTGTGTGTGTCTTTCTCTGTTTCTCTCTGAAATATACCATATACCAAGTAATATCGATGTTCCAGAATGACAGCTGGGAATGATTGTGCTATACGGGCTATACTCAGCAGGACAATCATCCCTGGCTACTCTGAAGGACTTAATGAAGTGGGTTGTGGTACCTTTAAGAAACTATATTTCCTGGTGAAAGGATATGAACAGACAATTTTCAGATGATGAAATTGAAACTATTTCCACTCATATGAAAGTGTTCCAAATCACTATTGATCAGAGAAATGCAAATTAAAATAACTCTGAGATACCACTACACACCTGTCAGATTGGCTAAGATGACAGAAAAAAATAATGATGAGTACTGGAGGGGATGAGGGAAACCTGGACACTGATGCATTGTTGGTGGAGTTGTGAATGAATCCAACCATTTTGGAGAGCTGTAATGTTCTTCTCTAAAGTGTAATATTCTCTGGGAGCAGGTTTTTTGAGAGGCTTCTGGAGGCAGCCTTAGTTTCAGTTCAGAGTAATCATCCCAAATGCAGCCAGCAGTTAAAGTCCAGAACCTTTATTGTTTCCTTCAAAATAGCCCAGTTAGCTTTCCTAGAGGCCTATCCCTCCCCTTGGTTCCAAGAGCTCTTGCTGCTAGTCCTTTGTCTCTTCCAGCTCTGCCTCCAGCCAGCACAAAGGTAGAAGATGGAAAGAATCTGTCACCTTCTCCAATACCTTCTAGTGGGCTTATCCTTTTGTGGGCTTGTCCTTTGGTGGGCTCCTCCTTATATATGCTCTCTTAAAGGTGTGAATCTTGTGGAACTCTAATAAGTACTAAGTACATTAGTGAACAAGAGAACTCTTAAGTACCATGCTAAATTAAATAACTGACTTAGCACCTTGTTAGAATCCTAACATCTCCCGCTTTCTTTTTATTTTAGAATATAGGTGGTCATTATTTCCCTGACTTCTCAAAGAGGTGAAAATCCAAAAAAAGAAGGTGATCACGCCCTCCCTGACATCTCAGGGAGATGTAAACACCAAAGGAAATGGGAAATCAAATCAGATTAGCAGGTTTCTGAAGGGGCTCACTCTTAAAACAGATATACATAAATCCATCAATATGGGATGCATGGCACATAATTACATAAATTATACAAGTACATAGTAACACAGGCTAGTAGTGATGTGACAAATAACATGAATCAACATGCAGAATTATACATGTCCATAAGTCCTAGAAATAGTCCAAAAGGAATCTATTGTCCATTAGTTCATGTGCCAGGAATCCAAAAATTCCTGCAAGTTTTGAAGTCCTGCAATAGTCTCATCTTATGTTAGGGAATCCAATGATTCCTGCTGGTGTTCAAGTCCTGAGCAAAACTACAAAACTACACTTTCTGCACAAATAAAGTCAGATCTAACAATTGGAAAAATATTAAGTGTTCTTGGATAGTTCTAGCAAATGTATTAAAGATGACAATACTACCTAAAATAATCTATTTATTTAGTGCTATACTAATCAGACTCCCAAAAAACTGGTTTAATGACCCAGGGGAAAAAAAAAAACAACAAAATTCATCTGGAAGAACAAAAGATCAAGAATTTCAAGGGAAATAATGGGGGGAAAAAATCAAATGAAGGTGGCCTAGCTGTATCTGATCTAAAATTATATTATAAAGCAGCAGTCAACAAAACCATGTGGTACTGGCTAAGAAATGGACTAGTTAATCGGTGAAATAGGTTAGGTTCACAGGAAAAAATCGTCAATGACTATATCAATATAGTGTTTGATAAACCCAAAGAGCCCAACTTTTGGGATAAGAATTCACTATTTGACAAAACCAACTGGGAAAATTGGAAATTACTATGGCAGAAACTAGGCATGGACCCACACTTAACACTGTATACCAAGGTAAGGTCAAAATGGTTCATGTACTAGGCATAAAGAATGAGATTATAAATAAGTTAGAAAAACATAGGATAGTTTATCTTTCAGACCTGTGGAGGAGGAAGGAATTTGTGACCAAAGAAGAACTAGAGATCATCCTTGATCACAAAATAGAAAATTTTGATTATATCAAGTTAAAAAGCTTTTGCACAAACAAAACTAATGCAGACAAGATTAAAAGGGAAGCAATAAACTGGGAAAACATTTTTACAGTTGAAGGTTCTGATTAGCCTCATTGCTAAAATATATATAGAATTGACTCTAATTTATGAGAAATCAAGCCATTCCCCAATTGATAAATGGGCAAAGGATATGAATAATGTTTAGATTGTTAAAATCAAAACTATTTTCACTTACATGAAAAGGTGTTCCAAATTATTATTGATCAGAGAAATGCAAATTAAGATAACTTTGAGACACACCTGTCAATTGGCTAAGATGACAGGAAAATATAATGATGAATGTTGGGGGATATGGGAAAACTGGGATACTGATGCATTTGGAGTTGTGAACGATCCCAATCAGTCTGGAAGCAATTTGGAATATACTCAAAAAGTCATCAACCTGTGTATATCTTTGATCCAACAGTGTTACTTATATCCCAAAGTGATGCTTATATCCCAAAGTGATATAAAGAAGGAAAGGGACCTATATGGATAAAATGTGGCAGCCCTTTTCTGTGGCGAAATAAATTGAACAGATGCCCATCAATTGGAAATGGCTGTAAACGTGGTCTATAATTTATGGAATATTATTGTTCTGCAAGAAATGACCAGCAAATGAAATGGCAGAACCAGGAGATCATTATATTGTCAACAATGATACTATATGAGGATGTATTCTGATGGAAGTGGTTTCTTTGACAAAAAAGACTAATTCAGTTTCAATTGATCAATGGGACGAAGCAGCTATACCCAAAGAAAAAACACTGGGAAATGAATGTAAACTTTTGCATTTTTTTTTCTTCCCGGTTATTTTACCTTCTGAATCAATTCTCCCTGTGCAACAAAAAACTCTTTGGTTCTGCACACATACATTGTATCTTGGATATCTACAACATATTCAACATATATGGACTGCTTGCCATCTGGGGGAGGGTAGGTTGGGAGGGAAAAATCGTAACAGAAGTGGTACAAGAGAAATGTTGTAAAAAAAAATTACCCTGGCATGGGTTATGTCAAAAAAGTTATAAACAAAATTAAATCCCCAAATAAATAAATCTAATATGAAAAAAAAAAAAAAAAAAAAGAAATGACCAACAAGATGTAAGAGGGGCATAAGACTTACATGAACTGATGCTAAAAAAATGAGCAGACCAGTAGATCATTATATATTTTAACAATAATACCATGATATCAATTCTGATGGAAGTGACTATCTTCAACAATCAAAGGATCCCAAATAGTTCAATTGATCGGTGAGCACAAGCACTGGGAAATGAGTGTCAGCACAACATAGGTTACACTTTTTTCTGTTATTGTTTGCTTCATTTTTCGTTTTCTTCCCAGTTAATTTTTACCTTCTTTTCTAAATTGATTTTTCTTGTGCAACAAGAAACTGTATAGATATGTATAGATATATTGCATTTAACATATACTTTATGTTGTGGGGGGTGGTTGGGGGTAGCAGTAGGGGACTAATTGCTATCTGGGGGAGGGGTGGAAAGGAGGAAAAAAGTTGGAACAGAAGTTTTTGCAAGGTCAAGGTTGAAAATTACCTTTGCATATTTTTTACATAAAGCTATAATTTAAAAAAGAGGGTTGCCTCTGACACATATAAATGCAATGACTCTTGGCAAATCCTTCTCTGTGCTTCAGTTCTTCCTTAAATTGAAGTTGGACTCTGAAGTGTCTTTCCCCTCTACATTCCCTGACTTTTGGTGGTTTGGTTGATGACATTCAAGGACATGGCTATGGACTTCATCCAGGAGGGCTGAGGCCTCTTGGGACCCCTCGGAAGAGATGTATACAAGATCATGTTGGAGAATACCTGAAACCTTGCTCCCTAGCTAAGGACATTTTCTTGGTAAGTCTAAATCTGGGCCAAAGGAATATCTTTATTCCCTAGTATGCGGAGTTAGGAGTTAGGAGGTCTCTTGTCCTAGAAATATTGTCCTCAGGCTGGTTTCCTGTAAAATGTCTTTGCATTGTGTGATAAACCTGAGCTCTTTCTCTATTGTTCCTCTGAAGAGAAAATTTTCCCTTTCCTGAAGTTGTGTTCCCTTTAAAAGTGTATTTCCATTTGATCTGTGATCCCTTTGTGTTGGAATCCTTACAAAGTGTTGTCATTAGAATTGATAGAGACAATAATTATCTAATTTAGCATGGTTCAGTATGATTGATCTCATCCTACAAGGAGATGTTATGGGCCAGAATTTGAAAGAAGGTACTGAGTGGAATTGAGGAGACAATGTTTAAATCTAGTTTAGAATTGATTTAATCCTACAACAAATAATGGCCCAGTGATATAATGATTGGTGTGTATAGTGTACAGCATGGCAAAAAAGCTCTCAGGGCCGGAGGCACTCTTGGAGATTGAGACCAGGAGTGGAGGCGACAATTGTGAAATTCAGAACAAGATTCAGAGGGGGCTGGAGGTGACAAAGGACAAGCTGCAAAGAGCTCTTGGAACCAAAAGGGAGGGAAGGGCCTCTAGAAAGACAACTGGATACCAAACTGAAAAATTTTGACAAAACAAAACAATCAGATGAATTAGGGGAACAATAAAACTGGGAAAATATTTTTTACGTGAAAGGGTTCTATAAAAGGCCTCATTTCAAAATATATAGAAATGTCTAATTTAAAAATCAAAATTCTTTAAATGGTCAAAGGATTGAACAGAAAATTAGATGAAGAAATTAAAACTAGTCATTGAAAAGATGCTCAAGTCATTATTAATCAGAAAAATGCACATTAAAACAACTCAGATACCACTACACACCTTCAGATTGGCTAAGATGACAGGGAAAAATAATGATTTTGGAAGGATGCGAAAACTGGGACACTGATACATTGTTGGTGGAATTGTGAATACATCCAGCCATTCTGGGCAATCTGGAATTATCCCCAAAAGTTATCAAACCTGCATCCCTTTATCCGGTGCTACTATGGGCTTATACCCCAAGGAATACTAAAAAGGGAAAAGGACCTGTATGTCCAAAAATGTTTGTGGATCCTATTTGAGTGGCTAGAAACTGGAAAATGAATGGATCCCATCCATTTTGGAGAATGTTGGGTAAATTGTTATAGAAATTTATGGAATATTTTGTTCTTAAGAAATGACCAACAGGATGAATACAGAAGAGCTTGGAAGACTTAGATGAACTGATGCTAAGTGAAATAGCAGAAAGGAGATCATTAATTTCAACAACGATACTGTTTGAAGATGGTTCTGATGGAATATTTCTTTAAAAAGAAATCTAACTCAGTTCAATTGATAATGATGGACAGAAATAGCTATACCTAAAGAAAGAACACTAGAAATAATGTAAACTGTTTGCATTTTGTTTTCTTCGGGTTATTTATACCTTCTAGTCCAATTCCCTGTTCAACAAGAAATAGTTCGGTTCTGCACATATATTGTACCAGGATATCTGTGACACATTTCATATATAGGACTCTTCCATCTGGGGGGAGGGTGGAGGGAGGGAAAATTCGGAACAGAAGTGAGTGCTAAGGGATAATTTGTAAAAAAATTGTCTGGCATGGGTTCAAGAAAAAATTATAATTATTTAAAAAAAAAGAAAACTATATTATAATTGGAAAAATAAATCTACTGAATTAAAAAAAAAAAACTTGTTTTGTTTTAATTTAAAACAAAAACTAAATATTATTCACTTTACCTTCAAAACAACCACAAGTTATGGATATTCTCTCCATTTAAAATTAAGGAAACTGAGGCAAACAGAGTTTAATCTTGCCAAAGGGGCCAAACAAACTCTCTAAACTTGATTTAAGCTCAAAGGAACTTCATTTATCGGTCTCTCTTTTTATTCTACCAGCTCCCTTAACTTCTAGATTATGGAAACTTGGATGAATAATCTTCTTGAAAAAGTCCCCAAAACCAACTTCTCTATTGGTCAGGCTTAAGGCTGCTCTGGCCTAATATTACTCCTTTGTCCAGATATTGGATTAGGACTCTTTCAAATAAACCCAACAGGATGGGAAGGGGGATATGGGAAATGGTTTTCTTTGTCTCACTTGTGCCCAAAGGGAACCATGTACATGGCAACAAAAAGATTGTGCAATGATCAATTCTAATGGCTCTTATCAGTTGATTCGACAAATTCCATTGGCTTGTGCTGGAAGAGCCATCTCTGGGGACGAAAGTGGATCATAATAAGTATTTTGCCTTCTTTTTGTTTCCAATTTCTTTTCTTCTTTTGATCATATTTTTCTTTCAGCATGATAAATGTGGAAACATCATGTGAAAAGAAATATATTTTAACATATAGGGATTACTTGTTCCCGGTAGTGGAAAGAAAGGAAGAAAAAATTTGGGCATAAGGTTTTGCAAGGGTGAATTTGAAAAACAACCTTTGTATCTTTTTTAATATTTTAAATAAATATTGAAAATATTGAAAATAAATTTTAAAAATAAATGAAAATAGTTTGAAACATAATAAAAATAATTATATAGAAATAATTGGCATATTTATTTTGGGTTTTAATAAGCACTAATTTTATGGGCCAGAACATAAACTTGAAACAAGGATTCTTAGAAATTTGGTCAGTGGAAAAAATACAAGGACCTCCCTGGCTCCGGGGTCCAAACTTGGGGGCGGACAACCCCCGGCAGAAAAGCGGGCTTGGGCCCCCTGTCACAGGATAAGCAAACGGAGGGGAACTCACTAAACCCGGGTAGGGAGGGATATAAAAGGGTTCAGAAACAGAAATTTGGGAGGGAAAATCACAATAATAACATGACCTAGAAAACCTACGGGTGGGGACAGAGGAATCCCAGCGGGACATCCCTTCTTCTTCTTGCTTCCATTCCTCATCACACCTTTAACCTGGATTTTTAAGGAATTTCCAAGGTCTGGTCTTTTAAGGGTCAAAATCACAATTACAAAAATAAACCCCAACTGATTACATCAATACTGCCCCCCCATCTTCCCCAACCTTTTCTTCCAACTTCCGGGGATTTCCAGGCCATCTAAACCAGGGAGGAACTTGGGGTCAATTTGGGACCAAATCTTTCTGTTGGGGGAACTAAAAACGGCCCTCTCCTAAAATCACCCTCTTATGGAAAAACCAACCTCCCCCTCCCAAAACCAACCCCTCCCAACCAGCACATGTACCTCCACCCTCCCCTTCCCCAGCCCACCTCTTCCCTTTTCCACTGTTTCCCCCGGGCCTCCCTTTCCCGGGACCACCGCCTCCGCCACCCGTCCCACCCCAAGGGGTCACCCCCCCACCCCCCCCCGGGCCCCTTCCGAACCCCCACCTCCGGCCCCGCCCGGGCCCCACCCCTCCTTTACCCCCACCCCACCTTCCCACCCTTCCCCTCCGGTTTCCCTTGGCTCCCCTCTCCCAACTTCCCAAAATCCAAATTTCCCTTCAATCAACTCCAACTACTCTCCCAACTCCCGGTAAACCTCAACGTCTTTACAACACAAAGCTAAATGAATTTAAATTTTAAATAAATATTTCTCACTCCATTCAAAACCGGGCCGGGGTCCCCGTCTTTTTTCTTTTTAACAAAAAAAAAAGAAAAATTTCTTTCCAAACCATTTCTTCTTCAAACCGGGGGCTATAAATTTTACCCAAGGTCAAATTTTAACAAAAAAGCCAATTATCCCAATATCATCTTTTAATATTTTTAGGCCGGGACAAAATCGGGTCTATCTCCCCACCTTACCTCCTTACAATTTATAACCCTGGTCCCGCAAACAAAAATTTACAAAAATTGGGTGGTTAAGGGAAAAAAACAATAAACCATGCAAAAATGGGGTAAAAAAACAAAACCAACTTTCCTTCTTTCCCACCTTCCCAACACCTTTCTCCCCTCAGGCCTCCCCACCATACCACACCCTTCCCCCAACCCTCTCCTCCCCCAAACCCCCCTCCCCTCCCTTTAAACCCAAACCGGTTGGTCTCCCACTTTTCCCCTACTCCCGGGGCCCTTCCGGGCCCCCCCTCCACCCCCTCCCTCCACAAACAGTAGTCTATTGGCGGAAATAATTGTGGGTTGTTCTGTGGGGGAGGCTGAGGACAGGAGGGGGCTCTGACTCAGGAGCCGGAGGCTACTGGTTCCCTCCCCCTCCGGACTCCCTCAGGCCCCAGGCCTGGGCTCTCTGGGAAGGATGGGGGAGGGAGGGAGGGAGAAGGGGTAAAAGATGGAGGGGGCCTTCCTCTGCAGACCTCATCCCAATCCCTGACCCTCCTGGGTGATTTTTTATCCCCCCTTAGGCAATTTGGGGTTGGTGACTTTTGGGTCCCAGCCAGGGTTAAGGTTTAATTTGGACTGGGGCCTCCTGAATTCCGGCTGGTGTCACCCTGCCACCCCGTGCTCCCTCCTGCACTGGTGCAGTCTCTCCCCTGAGGGACAAGACCAGGGCCCGAACTCCTGGGGCCTCAGCTCCATGAATCCCCATAGGCTTTTCTCCTGTTAGAAAGGAGGGAAAGTCCTCTCCTCGGGATGTTTCTCCCTCAGCTTCTTGTGAGCAAGGACTGGCCCAGGCAGGGATTGGGTCAAGACAACCCCAAAGTGGGTGAAATTAGCACAGTTTACTGTCAGGGGCCCCAAAGCCAGTCTCCCAGGCTGTGCACACCAAGGCAATGGCCTGGGACCAGGATGAGGGAAAGCTGGGCTTTTCTACAAAGGTAAAGGGGAGGGGCTCTCCTGGAGCTCCTGGCCCTCTTGGTTTTTCAGGGAGGCTTAAAAAGCCCCCAAGGTTAGGTGTGACCTCTGCTTGGAGGCATTTTGTCCTTCTGTGGGTTTCAAGGGTGGGACAACAGGACCCCGAGATTAAGACCAGGGACCAGGGGAGGAATTTGGAAAATGGGTCACTTTGGTTTGCTTTGCTACCTCCACAGGGGGCCAGGGTCAGGGCAATGGGCCCTGGGGCCTCGGACCTTCTCCTCGGTGGGACCCGGACCCGACCACATCAGCAGTCCAAGCCTTTTCTTGCAGGGAGGATGGGCTGTGGGCGGCAGGGCCCCGATGGATGGGTCATTTCTTTACAAAACGGGGAAACAGTGTAACAAGCGTGCCCTGCCCAGCTGACCTTGGACCCCCTCTTCTCCTGGAAAACCACCTCCATCCCCCCCTCCCCTCCTAAACCCCATTCGTCCATTCCCTCCCAAACAACCCAACCATCCTCCCCTCCTTAACTGCCCCCACAGCGCACAGCCACACTCCCCCCCCTTCCTTTTCCCCACCCCTCCACCCCCACCCCCCCCCTCCCCCCCCCCAAGACCCCCCACCCTTTCCTCCACCCCCCTTCCCCAAAAAAAATTCCCATTCTCGGTTCGTCCCTTAACGGGAAAACCCGACCCCCCCCTTCTCCCCTCCCAGGGGCCCCCCCTTCGCGCCCCACCCGGCCCCGCCCCCTCCCCGGTCTTCCTTTCTGGACCCTGGGGGCCGAAAACCCCTTTGGTGTCCCTCCCCCAAGGGCCCCGGCCCCGGGGCCGCTCAGGCCCCTTCCCCCCAGGGGCGCTCCCCGGGGGTTTTGGCCCCAGGACTTCCCTCCCCCTTTCCCCTCCCGGACTCCCCCCCTTTTCCTCCCCTTTTCCCCCACACTTTTCCCCTTCCCACCCTTCCGGACTTTCCTGGGGGGGCCAAATTCCCTCCCTTTTGTTTTTGCTTGCATTGGGGCCCCAAACGCCCAGGAGCTCCCCTGCGCCGGGGGCCAGAGGGGCGTGCTCCCCCGGGGAGGAGAAAGTGGGCCCTGGCATTTTTCAACCCGCTTTTGGATCCTTGAGTTTTTCCCAAAGGTTAGAAAAGGGCGTTTTTTCCCTGAGGGGTTTTGGGGGGAGGTCCCTTTCCGCATGCCTGAACCAGGGCTAAACTGCCGGGGCCCCAAAAGGGGGCCCCCGACAAGGCGGGCCCTTGGGGGGGAGGGGGGGAATTAAGACCGGTATTTTCCAGCTCCTGGTTCGGTTAAAAAATAGCATTTCGGTAAAAATTAAGGAATCGGGAAGGTGGCAGGACCAAATCTTTAACCCGCCAGATAAATAGGGAAGGAATTAGCCCCTTTCCTTTTGCCTCCCACCCCTGCCTTTTTGAAACCTCAGGCTTCGAAGTCAGGGCCTTCACCCATTAAAAAGAGGTGCCTTCCCCCTCCTTTCCCTCTTGTCCCTCCCCTTTTCCCTTCCCCCACTTTCTCCTCCTTGCCTCTTTCTTCCCCTTCCCATCCCCGCCCTCCTGGCCTTCCCTCCCCCTTTCCCCCCCTTCTTCCTGTGCCGTCCACACACACCTATGACAGTATTCCTCTTAGCTTTTTCTTCTCAGTTTCTTTACCATAAAACTGTATTCTATGTACTGATCATCCTTTTTATTCCTTCTGGTTTCCTTGTTGGTTTCACCTTTCCATTGGCTGGGTTTTGTGCTCTTTCTCTTTGATCAATGGGTTAGGGTTTTCTTTTTGTCATTTTTTATTTCCAAACCTGTCATTGCCCTTCAATTATTACATTATCATCTAATTATCAGATCTAAAGATCAAAAAAAAAAAAAAAAAAAAAGATCTAAAAAAACACATTACATTTGTGTTTCTTTGGGATTTTCATTTATTTTTTCTAAGGTTTTTTTTATAATGTATATGG